>NC_069008.1:15348986-15352991 GCF_001194135.2 Octopus bimaculoides | reverse complement strand
AAATGTGTGAAAATGAATTCGGATGACAAGTCTTCTAACCCTGACCAGGCTAACCAAAAGGTAACCGTAAAACAAGTCAAAATGACGAAAATGTGAACGAAAGCCACATAAATGCAGTAAACGAAAAAAAAAAAAAAAAGAACGAAGAAGGAAAAATAAATGCTAAAATGAATAACGGAAAAGTAAACCCGACAGAAGACAACAAAAAGAAAATTCATTTTGCCACCGCAGCCGGTGTGAGAAAAGACAAATTAAACATAGAGTTAGACTCACTGCGACAATACAGAGGTATGTTCGAAAGAGGGAAGTTTTGATGTTAAAGCCATCCTCCCTAACGAACTTATCGAAGAAACAAAGAGGAAAATAATTACATATAAGACTATGATAATAAAAGACAAGAAAATAGACATATATATATTTATAAAGTATTGGTATCTTGAAGACCCAAAGAGTGGCTCGTAACACTAAGTGCTATGGACAGACGATAGTTAAACTCTTGGTTCTATAGTAATATGAGTGAGGAGTTTAATGTGGGTCTTGTATTAGCATGTATATATATATATATATTAGACAAAAAGAGATAACAAAGTCAAGGTTGTGAGGAGTTTTCAGGACATTTATAAGGAGATATAGATGTAGTCTTACAGCTGTTTCTGGGATATTATGGATATCCCTTCATCAGAGACGATGTGAGATGGTTAAATAGAGGTAAATGTTTGAGTCCAAATAAGGAATTATTGTAGGGAATATAGAGGGAAATAATAGAATGAAAGTAGAAGTAAAATATAAAACATTGTAGCTGCAGTTCCATTATTTGAGTAAAGTGGTGTCTAGAAGTAAAAAGTTTCCTGCACATGGTATGTAAATTCCAATAATAGTTCGTGCTTAGTTATTTCTAAGTGTGGTGCCATGGATTCTGTGTTGCTCATTCAAAGGGGTTTTGTGGTGTGAATGAAAATTTGAGAATATATTGGTAGTATTTGTGGATGGATGGGGTGGGGGAAGAGATGTGTACGATAGGTCAAAATGAAGACAGGAAGAGGAAAAAAGAAAAAGGACAGATAATAATAAAAAGAGTGAAAAAAAAAGAAAAGTGAAGAAAGGGTGAAAGAAGTGAGAAAAGTGTTAGTTGGTGGTCAAGATAATGTGAGGGGAGGATGGGAGTGTGGGAGGGGTGTATAGAAAGAGATGCACCTGCACATATGTAGGTGGGTATGCATGTATATATATATGATCAAAATCATATGTATACATACTCTACTTTTTCCTTGCTAAAGTGTCCTCTTTCCTAGCTTGTCTTCCAGCTACCAACTGCTCCCATTCTTCCAAGACTGCTTCTACTGCTCATAATAATAAGCAATAAATTCACAGAAATTTGTGGATGCAGTCTCCAATAAAGAATAAAATGTACGATCGTCAGGAGGATGAGGGGTTTTGGTGCAGAGGTCCTTACACCATGGAAAGGGAATCCATGAATGGTCAAGGAAGCAACAGAAAGAGAAAATTGCAAAAACGAAAAACTCTAAAAATTTTGAAAATACTTCAGTCATAATTTCCATTGCATAACAGAAGAATATTAAATACATATAGCAAATAAGACGCTACAGAAATTACACTTTTTCTTTCTCCCCATTATGAATATGTTTGTGTTTTGTTAAGTTACTATTGTGAGAGAAGTGTTTACCACAAATATCACAGTGATATGGCTTCTCTCCTGTATGAATACGTTTATGTGTAATTAAGATACTATTATGAGAGAATGATTCACCACAAAATTCACAGTGATATGGCTTCTCTCCTGTATGAGTACGATTGTGTTTTGTTAAGGCAGTATTTTCAAAGAATGATTTACCACAGACATTACAATGATACTGTTTCTCTCCTGTATGAATGCGTCTGTGTGATGTTAAGGCACTATTATTAGAGCATGGTTTACCACAAATATCACAATGAAATGGCATCTCTCCTGTATGAATACGTGTATGTACAGTTAAGTGATTCCCTTGAGAGAATGATTTACCACAGACATTACAGTGATATGGCTTCTCTCCTGTATGAATACGTTTGTGTCCCTTTAAGGTATTACTTTGAGAGAATGATTTACCACAAATATCACAATGATATGGTTTCTCTCCTGTATGAATACGTCTGTGTGACATTAAGGCACTATTATTAAAGCATGGTTTACCACAGACATCACAATGATATGGCATCTCTCCTGTGTGAATAAGTTTGTGTTTTGTTAAGGTAGTATTTTCAGAGAATGATTTAGTACAAATATCACAATTATATAGTTTCGCTCCTGTATGAATACATATGTGTGTAGATAAGTGATTCCCTTGAGAGAATGATTTACCACAGACATTACAGTGATATGGCTTCTCTCCTGTATGAATACTTTTGTGTCCCTTTAAGGTATTACTTTGAGAGAATGATTTACCACAGATATCACAATGATATGGTTTCTCTCCCGTATGAATACGTTTGTGTGTAGTTAAGGCACTATTATTAGAGCATGGTTTACCACAAATATCACAATGATATGGCACCTCTCCTGTATGAATACGTCTGTGTACAGTTACGTAACTCTTATTGGAGCATGGTTTACCACAAATATCACAATGATATGGCTTCTTTCCTGTGTGAGTATGACTGTGTGATGTTAAGGATCTATTACTAGAGAATCGTTTGCCACAAATATTACAATGATATGGCTTCTCTCCTGTATGAATACGTATATGCTTTGTTAAGGCAGTATTATCAGAGAATGGTTTACCACAGATATCACAATTATATGGTTTCTCACCTGTATGACTACGTATATGTGTAGATAAGTGAATACTTTGTGAGAATGATTTACCACAGATATCACATTGATATGGTTTCTCTCCTGTATGAATACGTTTGTGTTCAGTTAAATGATTACTTTGAGGGAATGATTTACCACAGATATCACAGTGATATGGTTTCTCTCCTGTATGAATACGCTTGTGCACAGTAACGTTACTATTTCGAGAGAATGATTTTCCACAGATATCACAATGATATGGCTTTTCTCCTGTATGAGAACGTTTGTGTGTAGATAACTTACTACTGCAAGAGAATGATTTACCACAGATATCACAATGATACAGTTTCTCTCCTGTATGAATACGTTTGTGCATAAGTAGGTCACTTTTTTGAAGGAAGGACTTTGTACAGATATCACAATCGTATGATATCATCTCTTTTTCCATGGGTTCAGGGGAAATCAATTGTATACTTTTCTCACTCTTTTCCATTACTTTTCCTCTCAAATCCCAGTTTATATATTTGTATTGCTTTTGTTTTTATACTTTATTCCTTACATGCACTTCTACTGTTGTACTTCTGTCCAGTGTTACCTTTGTTTAGCAAATTTAATCAACACACAAGCTACTCTTCTTGATACTCCAGTTGGTGATGTTCAGAAATTTTGCTTATAATATTATTCCAGAGGAAATGTTTCACAAGAATTCTGCCAAAGATTTATAAAAAACAATCTAGTACATCTTTTTTGTATAATATTTTCTTTTAGTCTTTAAAACATGGTAGATATTGAGGATGTTTCTTCTGTTATGTCAATGTTGTCTGATGTTCTGAAATTAGAGAGAAACAACAGTGTAAGATGTTGAGGTTCCTTAAACAATACAAATTCATTTCTAATGAGATCAACTGAGCTGGATGACAACAGCTTCATAAGGAAGTGCTGAACTCTCAAAGTAGATGGAACACATGGAAGTGGGACACCCAGGAAGATATGGGAGGAAGGGCTGATAAATTAACTTAGGATGCTGAACCTTTTAGGTGATCTGACAAAGAACAAGATGCCTGGCACCTCGCTGTACTCAAGAAGACCCGTACTCCCCAGCAGAAGTAATCACACTCATCCCTCTGGTGGTGAAAAGTACTTGTGATCATTCCTCATAAAAGCAGACATGCGGTGCCATGTAAAAGTGCCACCATGTTAAAGCAACTGTGTGGTGC
>NC_069008.1:15344209-15347126 GCF_001194135.2 Octopus bimaculoides | reverse complement strand
GAAAACTCCTAAAGTCCCACGAGGCTCCGGCAGGGGATGGTGGCGAACCCTGCTGTACTCTTCCACCACAACTTTCTCTCACTCTTACTTCCTGTTTCTGTTGTGCCTGTAATTCAAAGGGTCAGCCTTGTCACACTGTGTCACGCTGAATATCCCCCGAGAACTACGTTAAGGGTACACGTGTCTGTGGAGTGCTCAGCCACTTGCACGTTAATTTCACGAGCAGGCTGTGCCGTTGATCGGATCAACTGGAACCTTGGACGTCGTAAGCGACCGAGTGCCAACAAACAACAATTTATATCCGAGCAAGGGCGGCGAGCTGCATAAACTTTAGCACACCAGGCGAGATGCTTAGCGGTCGTTCGTCTGAATGAGTTTATGTTGAAATATTTATTGCATTGTTATTTGATTTAAATTGTTGTTAGAACTGTTGCTGTTGTTAATTGTTGTTTTGTTCCCCATTGTGGGAAAATGGAGAAGATGCAGGAGGGAGGCCCAAGTTATGCAACCGCAACGAGCAGAGGAGTGAACGTGCAAGAGTTGGAGGTCCGCAAGATAAAGGTGGAGCCTCGAAAGATGAAGGAGAGTGAAAAATTAATCCCAAAAGAAAGTAACACTCTGAAACTAACGCCACCTGAAGAGATTTCAGCCATTGTGTTAAGAAGAACTGTGATATTTAAAACCGTGAAGACAACTACAAGAAAAATAGAAGTTGCGCTGATAGAAGCCATAGAAGAGAGTATCAAGGAATTGAAAAGACTTACAACTTACATTACGAGAGGGAGAAAATACGCCACTGTGGAGGTGCGCTTCACAACAGAGGAAGAAGCAATAAAGCACTCCACAGAGGCTATAAGGTCAGAAGAATGGATGCTCCTGCCTTTGTACTGCGGCAAACGTGTGACCAAAGTGCGAGTGGGTAAGGGGCCACCCGAATTAAAGGAAGAATGGCTGATAACAGCAATAACATATGATATGAAGGATGGGAAGGTTTTGAAGGCTACCAGGACCCAAAAAGTAAACTACTGGGGATACGGTATTGAATTGACGATTCAGGCAACTACGGAGGATTTGAACAGTGGTGGATGAGATTGTACTGCCAGAAGATGCAAGATTGAGAGTCAGTGTAGAGGGAAGGCCGCCGATATGTTTCTCAAGTGGAGAGAGGGGCCACATGAAGGCATGGTGCACCCAAAGAGAACATGTGGAGAGACAGGAGAGTGTGGACCAGGTCATAGTAACAGAAGAAGAAACAGAGAATGGATTTACTATGGTTAAAAAGAAAAGAAGAATGAGCAGAGGAATGAGTTCTCTGCCAGAGAAGCAGAAAAAGAAGAGAGAAAAGGTAAGAAAAGAAACTGTGAAGGTGATCAGGAAGAAAGAATAAAAAAAGGGAAAGTAAAAAGAAAGTGGAGTTAGCAATAAAGATAGCGGTTGTTCCAGTGGAGGAGGATTCGGAAATACAAGTGCAGGAAGGAGAGTTGGAGAGATTATTTAGGATAGAAGAAGGAAAAAGAGAACAAAAAGTACAAGATAAAGGAAAGAAGATACGAGGAGGAGATGGAGTGTGGTATTATGTGACATACCCAAAGAATGTTGAAACAGAAAAAAAAGAGATTATTAAGTTTAATTCAATAGTAAGAGTGAAGATGCCTTCATACGTCTTCGCAGAGGATGTGAAGGCAATATTGATAGAAGAGGAAAACTACAGAAAATTGAAAGAGATGTGTGGAGATAGCGTTAACCCACCAGGAGTGGAGGTAGAATTCAAGGTGTTGCCACCAGTAGTGAATCTGAGAGATATTACTGGTGAAGAGGAAAAAATAATGTATGTTAAATGATGTTATTTTTAGGAAAATAAAGGTAATGAAGTAGGAAAAAAGAACAATTGTAGATAGTACATATAATGGTTCAAATGGTACCGCATGGGAGTGGGGCCCGTGTGGCCATTTTCATTTTTTTCATTATTATATAATTTCATCCCATTTACATTCGTTTTATGTTTTTTGTCCCCACTGTGGTCTTGTCTGTCCTTGTGGTGTCCGCATCTGTGTTTAGGGCTTTATGCTTAATAAAGAAATTGGTATTTCGTCTGCCGTTACGTTCTGAGTTCAAATTCCGCCGAAGTCGACTTTGCTTTCAGCCTTTAGGAGTCGATAAGTTAAGTACCAGTTGCATACTGGGGTCGATGTAATTGACTGGTAACCTCCACAAAAAATTTCAGGCTTTATGCCTAGAGCAGAAAAGAATATTTATATCTGAGTGCATTGATCATCCTGTCGGAAGTTGTTCTACTTCGATGCTGGCTATGCCCTCCTAGTTCTTTCTTGAACAGGCCATCCTTTGTCATCTTGGGTCAAATATTTTCACTGAACGGTGATTTCGGCATTCTCTGACAGTAATGTCTTGACTAGACATATTTGTATTGATATGCGAACATAACTATCCATATGTGGTAATTTATATATGGAAAAGCTGTAGAAAAGACCTAGATAATAGCACCATGGAAGAAATCACATGAAGAAGTGTTATGTATGAAAAGATTTAAAAGACAATTCTTGTCTTGTCTAGAACTTCCATTGAGAACTAGAGGTGAAGACAATCTTAAAGCTTTAAATTCCTTCACGAAGGAAAATAATTTATGGTTAAACTGTGTAGGAATATGCACAAACGGCACACCCTCAATAGTAGGTTCAGCAAAAGGTTTTTACAATTTTAGCAATTTTTGCATCACAAAGCACTAATTGTACAAACTGTGATTTCTTCCTCGTTTTTTTTTTTTTACTTGTTTCAGTCATTTGACTGTGGCCATGCTGGAGCAGTGCCTTTAGTTGAGCAAATCAACCCCAGGACTTATTCTTTGTAAGCCTAGTACTTATTCTATCAGTTGCTTCTGCTGAACCACTAAGTTACGGGG
>NC_069008.1:15342935-15344005 GCF_001194135.2 Octopus bimaculoides | reverse complement strand
GGGGGGGGGGGACAAACACAGACACATACATACGACAGGCTTCTTTCAGTTTTCATCTACCAAATCCACTCACAAGGCAATAGTGGTGCCATGCAGTGGGAATGAACCTGGAACCATGTGGTTGATAAGCAAACTACTTACCACACAGCCACTCCTGCACCTATAGCTACGAAGATTTACGAAGAGTTATAAACGAAGTGGTTCAAATGGTCAATTACATCAAAAGTAGACTTCTTAAATCAAGATTATTTGCTTACATTTGTGAAGAAAGGGGAGAACATTTTCAGAAACTTCTACTACACAGCAGTTTGTTGGCTTTCAGAAGGTCATGTATACAAATTAATCCATTCATTGTGACTGTTTTTTTTTTTAGCTGTTATTTACAGTTGGATGAACTTTCTTGATGGCAACCTCTTACTTGCCTCTTATAGCATGCAGAAATATGGTTTACTGTCAAAATTCCTTCTTTATGAAACAACAAATCACTAATCAGTAAGTTGAAATTTATTCATACATGAAAAGAAATACAACAGCTTTCTAACAATGTATTTTACATTGCTCTGTCTATTACTACACTGATGAGATAACTTACCTTTGGGATACTTTTAAGATCAATAATGTCTAACAGATTTTGAAATTATTTTGCAAGAATTCTCATCTGTCAGTGTGTCTTGACACTAATCTATACTATATATAAAACAAAGATGTGTGTGTAATCGCTTTTCACGTGAAATCGACTTCACCAAATGCTTCCTTACTTGTGATGCGTGAATAATTTGACCTCGGATAAAACTTAGGCTCTTCATTTGATTTTTTAATAAATAATATTGCTTTATATTTAAGATTCACTTCTTTAAAAAGGTTCCTCAATGTCAACTTCCGGTATTGACGTAACAACGGCAAAAACCTTCACTCTCTATTTTGTGTGTGAGTGTGTATGAGAGAGAGAGTAAATACTACATACACATGCACACACACACCCCTTGACTCACTCACACTCTGTCTCTTACAAACACACACATACATAAATGTATACAAACATATTTACAAAGACACACGTGTGTATGCGC
>NC_069008.1:15339057-15342852 GCF_001194135.2 Octopus bimaculoides | reverse complement strand
CCACAATCGCCATTTATTTCAATTACTCTTGTGAGGATATTCACGTAAATCATTTTTTTCATTTAATCCCCATTTTAATTTTCGTAAAAGTTTCCAAGTACCAATGAGGCTTTTTGGCACATCTTCAATTTTCCCCATTCATGAGAAGCGCCCAGCCATCATTCATCTGAGAGTCCATCTACAGAATGTCCTCTCAAATTTCTATACAGCATATTTTGTCTTTTTTTCTTCAAGAATATAAGCAACAATTTCATTCCCGAGCAACGCCAGGTGCCTCTGCTAGTATTGTTATATTTGTGAGGTGTTTGTGTATATTTCACACCAGTCTGCAGCCTTCTCAATTATATCATGACAAATATTTCTGGCGAAGATAACCAAACATCGACAGCACCATGGAAAAAGGGAATGTATGAATGGTGAAGGAAGCAGCAGAAAGAAAAAATTGCATAAAACACAGGAATATTAAACATATATAGCAAACAAGAAACTACCCTTTTCCTTTCTCCCTAATATGAATATGTTTGTGCCTCATTAAGTTACTATTTTGAGAGAATGATTTACCACAAATATCACAATGATATGGTTTCTCTCCTGTATGAATACGTTTGTGTGTTGCTAAGGCAGTATTGTCAGAGAATGGCTTACCACAAATATCACAGTGATATGGCTTCTCTCCTGTATGAGTACGTATGTGTTTTGTTAAGGCAATATTTTCCGAGAATGATTTACCACAAATATCACAATGATATGGTTTCTCTCCTGTATGAATACGTATGTGTCTAGTTAAGTCACTATTACGAGAGAATGCTTTACCACAGATATCACAATGATATGGTTTCTCTCCTGTATGAATATGTTTGTGTTCAGTTAAGTGAATACTTTGAGAGAATGATTTACCACAAATATCACAGTGATATGGTTTCTCCCCAGTATGAATATTTTTGTGTTTCTTTAAGGTAGTATTTTGAGAGAATGCTTTACCACAGATATCACAGTGATATGGTCTCTCTCCTGTATGAGTACGTTTGTGCACAGTAAGGCTACCACTACAAGAGAATGAATTACCACAGATATCACAATGATATGGTTTCTCTCCTGCATGAATACGTTTGTGATCAGTTAGATGATTATTTTGAGAGAAAGATTTACCACAGATATCACAATGATATGGTTTCTCTCCTGCATGAATACGTTTGTGATGAGTTAGGTGATTATTTTGAGAGAAAGATTTACCACAGATATCACAATGATATGGCTTCTCTCCTGTATGAGAACGTTTGTGTGTAGATAACTTACTACTGCAAGAGAATGATTTACCACAGATATCACAATGATACAGTTTCTCTCCTGTGTGAATACGTTTGTGCCTAAGTAGGTCAATTTTTTGAAGGAAGGACTTTGTACAGACATCACATTCGTATGATATCATCTCTGTTGTCATGGATTCAGGGGAAATCAATTGTATACTTTTGTCACTCTTTTCCATTATTTTTCCTCTGAAATCCCTATTTATATATTTTTCTTCATTTTGTTCTTATTACGATAATCCTTACAAACACTTCTACTGTTGTATTTCTGTCCAGTGTTACCTTTGTTTAGCAACACTTAAATAAATTTGTCCAACTTCAATCAACACACACGCTCCTCTTCTTGACACTCCAGTTGGTGATGTTCAGAAATTCTGCTAATATTATTTAACAGCAAATGTTTCACAAGAATTTTTCCAGATTTGTATAAAACAATCTTAGGCATCTTTTTTGTATAATATTTTTTTTTAGTCTCTAAAACATGGTAGATATTGAGGATGTTTCTTCTGTTATGTCAATGTTGTCTGATGTTCTGAAATTAGAGAGAAACAACAGTGTAAGATGTTGAGGTTCCTTAAACAATACAAATTCATTTCTAATGAGATCAACTGAGCTGGATGACAACAGCTTCATAAGGAAGTGCTGAACTCTCAAAGTAGATGGGACACATGGAAGTGGGACACCCAGGAAGACATGGGAGGAAGGGCTGATAAATTAACTTAGGATGCTGAAACCTTCAGGTGATATGAGAAACAAGATGCCCGGCACCTCACTGTAACCAAGAAGACCCGTACTCCACAGCGGAAGTATTCACACTCATCCCTCTGGTGGCAAAAAGCACTTGTGACTGCTCCACATAAAAGCAGACATGCAGTGCCATATAAAAGTGCCATCATGTTAAAGCAACTGTGTGGTGCCACGTAAAAGTGCCTGTGAAGTGCCATATAAAGCACCCTGTGCACTGTGAAGTGGTTGGCATTAGGAAGGGCATCCAACTGTAGAAACCATGAGGAATCAAACTGGAGTCTGCTGGAGCTTCCCAGCTCTGCTCAAACCATCCAACCATGCCAACATAGACAATGGACGTTATATGATGATGGTGAACTCACCATTTTAATTTATCAAAATTTACATCACAGAATCTTGTGTGAAGCTGACATATTTTGTAATCTAAACTGACACCTTCACAATGTGTAACAGTTTTAAAATAAAACAACAGAATAGTGGACACTAGCATTAGTCTTTCTGCAGAAATAGAACTTGACATTGCTGTTTAGTCCAGATCATCTCTGACTGAGCAGACATGTGATTAAAGACATTCCATCCATGAATTTCCTGTCTATTTCTATAACATCATCCAATACAGTCTTCAACATTCATAACCTGTAGGAGAAATTTAAGGGAAAGGTGCTGTTATTTCTAGTTGGTCGCGTGATCACATGGAGAGTGACAGGATGTACGATTTTCATGACAGATCAAACAGGAATAAACACTGATGAATGATGAAAAACCAACAAAATTGGAAAACAAATTAAGAACTTGGATTTCCACTCATGTGGTTTCAAGTTCAATCCCAGAGCATCACCTTGAGCAAGTGTCTTCTTTAATGGCACTAGTGCATCTAAAGCCATCTGAGTAGATTTGGTAGACAGAATCTGTCCTGTGTGTGAGTGTGTGTCTTCACATCATGTAACACATATCAATGCACATCAACATAAAAGTATATCCAGACATGAGGAAGTACTACCTTGCTTGGAAACTGGTAATGGTTGATAACAGGAAGAGCATCTGGCCGAAAGATCTCTGCCTGACACACGAAAGAATGGGAAAATGGTTTTCTTAGCAGGAACTTGTTTTGCAGGTCATCATCATCACCATCATTTTACAACCCAAACTGACATGTCATTATCCTTTGTAAATGTTTCTGCAATGGGTTCTGACAAACCAAACTTGCTGCTCGAGGTTCCATGTTCCCAGAATATGCCACTCAATGAATGTAAAGCCAGATTTTCAGCAGTGGCTGTATCATGTTCTGTAAGTGCTCTGTGTAATCATTCCATATTTGAAGGGCATTTTGAGGATGGTTAAATAAGCAAATCATTGCAAACAAATTGAGTAACTGACGGGGCATTCTAAATGCTACTGCCTCTCTGATGGTATTTCTTAGTTCTTTGCCATCTTCCAATAAGTGTGTGGAGAGATAACGAATGATATATTCATTTAAAAATAAACATGTTAGAGTTTTTGCATGTATAAGTGAAATGAAGTAAAAGTATAATATTAAAACTATATCTTTTTCCTACCTCTTAAAATCACTGGATGAGAGTATAATGGGTGCTTTTCAAGTGCCACTGGTGCAGGGGCCAGTCAGGTGGCACTGGCATCAATCATGCTCGAATGGTACTTTCCTTTGTATTCATTTACTACACATTATTTTACACCTAGTACACTATTTTTTTTTTTTTTCAATTTTTGTGACAGGGTAGGG
>NC_069008.1:15337995-15338957 GCF_001194135.2 Octopus bimaculoides | reverse complement strand
CATAAATGAAAAGTGAAATTTACATCTAGTAGGTCATGTCACCACATAATGTAGAATATATATCATCGCCCTATCTATCTCCTTCAATTGTATTTCTTTTACTTTTTTCATTGAGTCCACTATTTCTGACTTTGTCTCCATTCCAATCATTACCTCCCTAACAAAAGCATCAGAAACGCCCAAAAATTGACAGAAACAAAAAGAATAATATTGTAAGATAATATCTTGTTTTGATATTTTTTCTTTTTATTTTTTTGGTTTTTGTTGTAATGGAATTTATGAGTTTGAAAAATTATTTTATTTCTAAAAACTGCAAAAATTGGCTCAGACGTGGCTGTGTGGTAAGAAGCTTTAACCCCAACTAGATGGTTCCAAGTTCAATTCAATTGCATGACACCTTGGACAAGTTAATAAAAAAACAAATTACTAATGGTTTCGGCACACATCTGTACTTATATCAAGAAACAAACCTTCCATAAATTAGAATAAAATACTGGATTCTTACAGAACATTTCAGTGATTGGAGTGTGCTTCAGAATATTTCTGAAACTAAAACACACAACAAACTAATATGGGGAAAATGTTTTCTGAAGCGGTGGGGAGAGGATTGTCTGAAAGTTCACACGATCCGTTTATGCTCATAAATTTCAGGATCTACTTTAGCACCCAGTCACCAAGACGGAAAAAAAGAAACAGTCTAATAGGTGTACAAGAACGTGTAGAAAACGAATATGTAAGGAAAAATTTGAACAAACGAACGAGGGGTGGGTGGGATTAGAGGACTTTCGGAAAATTCACACGATCCGATTTTTTCCTTCAAAACTTTCAGGAAAATAGTTATCTTTTAATGAAATTTTACAGAAGCGCCTTTCAAACAGCATAGATTACGATTGTAAAGAAATTTGCGGGGAAAATGTTTTCCGAAGAGTGTAAAGTTCCCACTATCCGTTTTTTTTTTTTTT
>NC_069008.1:15337678-15337985 GCF_001194135.2 Octopus bimaculoides | reverse complement strand
TTTTTTTTTCCACACCTACTAGACTGTTTTTTTTTTGTTTTTTTTCGTTTTAGTGACCAGGTGCTAAACTAGATCCTGAAATTTATGAGCATAAACGGATCGTGTGTAATTTCCGATAGTCCTCTCCTCATCCCTTCGGAAAACATTTTCCCCAGAAATTTCTTTATAATCGTAATCTGTACCATTTGAACGGTATTTCTATAAAATTTCACCAATATATATCGATTATCCTGAAAGTTATGAGGGAAAAATCGGTTCTAGAAATAACAGTGAAATCTCGCACAAGTCATAAAGATCTCACATGCAT
>NC_069008.1:15332866-15337578 GCF_001194135.2 Octopus bimaculoides | reverse complement strand
ACATAATGGCCACGGTTCCTAAAAGAAACGAAATATTTCAACTGAATGGAAAAGATTTGCAGAAATTCAAAGTTTGGCCAAGTCTCATCCCTTATGGTGTAATATGGAGAAAAGTGGGGGGTATTTACTGGTGTCAACATATTGAATTGATTGAATGTCATTGCATAAAGATTGATGGGGACCAAATGAACATTCTGGAATCTGTGTCGTTATCAAATCTTGATTCCGGTCTTCGTTTCCCTTCCATTATATCTGAAACGAACAAGGAAATATTCAGTAATGAATTAATTGATAAATTGAAATACAGTGGAGGAGATGGAGGAAGAAGAGGTAAATCAGGTGAAATAATTAGTAAAGGTAGATTAAAGGTGAGATGTGGGAATTACATAGCAGAGATTAGTAATGCAGGAATTGATGAAATATCAGTGAGGAGACTTCCATATAGAACAGCAATGGTCCCTTTTACCATTCCTGCATTTGAGGAACCTGTTAATTATGATTTGATGGACATTAGGGACCGGAACAGTAGACTAATTAAGTTAAATGAGAATGTGAGTGTGTTGATATTTCGAGAAAGTGTCACATTAATCAGAACAACAACAACAACAACAGTGGACATACTTCAACAACAACAACCACCACTGGACATATGTTGGTAGACAGATGAATGTTTCATTGTCGCCTTTGGGAGAGAAATGAGGGTCTTCAACAGGGATCTCTGTTGTTTAAAAACCATCAGAACTGAGAAATACTACAACACGATTTATAAATACAATGACAATCAACTCGTGTGTGGTGGTCATTATATTAGAGACCTAACTCAAGAAGAGAGAGAAGAGGAATACCTAAGAGAATGGGAAAACAACAAGGTTTACTATTATTGGAAAGACCCCGACATCTTTGACCCTTATTATGTGGATGTGGTTGATATGAAAGATGGGAAATGTAAAGATGAAGTGTGTTGGGGGGAGACGTGGAGATATTTAAGGTTGGAGGGAGATTCGGTGGTAGATGATGTGGGAGTCACATCTTTTGGTGATGTTGTTGTTTTGAGGAGGGAGAAGGAGTAGTCTGGAAGGTGGAATGGTTGGTGTTTTGTGGAATGGTTCAGGGAAAAGTCTTTGGTGAGGAGGATAAGAATAATAAAAAGAATATATATTAGTCTGGATTATTATATTACAAGACGTCGTCTAATCACAATTGGTGAATGTGTTTATATAACAGATAGAAGAAACAATATTTACGAAATACCTCGACATATTGAAGAGGAAACATATAAAAAAATTGAAATCCTGAGATTAAAAGATAATCCAAAATATTTACTCCTCAGATGGGATGATAATGAAGTTTGTGAAGTTCTTGGTTTGGATGTTTCAGAAAATTCTTTTATGGTTTTTGGAATTATTCCTGGACGTCAATCTTTTGCTTTCCTTCATTATGACAAATAAATATTTCCAGAAATATTAAACTTCAATCTTCTTCTTCTCCTCCTCCTTCTTCTTCTTCTTCTTCTTCTTCTTCTTCTTCTTCTTCTTATTGTACCACTTGAAGTGGAACTTATTTGCACTGTTTGTGATGCAAATTTCAAACAGTTTTCGGGATTGAAGAGCCACTGAAGTACTCATGCCTCATCTTGGGGGATATTTGACAGTTTGCACAAATGGAAATGAAAGCACCAAATCCCATCCAAAAGTAAAAGTATTTTTAAATAATTGAAAAGTCAACCATGTTACGGTTGGGATAAAATAGTTTACTCAAAGTAGCCACCCTCAACTGCCACCAGGGCCTCAAGGTGTCACTGGAACCTAGCCCTTGTGTTCCTCATTAAGTTCCTAACTAATCTTGTCAAACATACCTAACTTTTCTGGGCACAAAATTTCAGCCACTGACATAAGACATTCTTTTATGAATTGACCGTTGGAATAATTTTTTGAATGTTTGCCACATTTTCACTAACAACATAGCTAACGTTCTTTTGGAAAAAATTCTATCTTGACTCCCAATCCGTTTCTTGAGGGATTCAGTTTTTTGTTGTCCAATGTTTCCTTTAGATTTATCGAATCCCAAATGTTTTGAAGTACAATGCCGCTTAATATTAAATTCTTTAAAAGCGAAGACAGATTCAAAACATATTAAACACGGTTTATTTTTTTACTTCAACAAACAAATAATCATTTGTCCACTTATCCTGGAATTTTCTCATTTCTTCGGAAATATTTATCTTTTTGGAGGAAGCCACTAGCTTTGACATCAAAAATTAAGATTTAAAAAAATACAGTACCTTACATACTTATACTTTGAAAATTCTGTTAATCCTGCTTGACAACATTAAACGAATACCATGTGTGTTTACAGGTGCTGAATTATCACAAGTCATTATAAGCAATGGAATCAGATATTGAACATTAAATCAATTCTTGTCGAGTTAATGTCCCAAGTAGGGATGCTAATTGTAACACTCTTGAATATTTGGATTGTTGTAGATCAACTCTGAGGCATGTTGAAAATTACACAGTTGTCTGACGGCAAATATTTTTCTTTTCTGACTGGGGCAAGCCATTCAGAAAGCTTCACAGGCTGTAGGTAACCCATGCTTGTTTTAGTCTATTACAGCTTATATTTGTTTGTGTGAATATTTATATCTGACAGTATTGACCATCCTATCAAATGTTCCGCATCGCTGCTCACCATGCCCTTCCAGTTCTTTCTTGATCGGGCCATTCTTTGCGATCTTGGACCAAATATTTTCACTGAACCATGATTTCGACATTAAATGATTCTCTGACAGTAGTGTCTTAACCAGACAAATTTGTATTGATATGGGAACGGAACTGTTTTTATGTAACAATTCATAACAGGAGGCGTCTTCACCTCTGCCTAAATTTCAGGTTAGCTTTGAAGCTTTTAGCCACAGCAACAATTAATCCATTCATTGTGGCTCTGGTTTTCAGGCTGTTATTTATAGTTGGTTAACCTTTCTTGACACCAATCCTTTTACTTGCCTCCTACAGCATGCAGCAATACAGTTCACTGTCAAAATTGCTTCTATATGAAACAAAGACTCGCCAATCAATAAGTCTAAATTTATTCATACATCAAAAGAAATAGAGCACTTTTAATAACACTGTTCCAAGATTATTTTACATCTGTAATATTTTTAATAGAAATAATTTCTTACAGATTTTGACATTTTGCAAGAAATTTCATCAGACACTGATATTGTTATATTTGTTATAAACGCATTCACCAGTTGTTTGTGTATGTCTCACACCAATCTGCAGCCTCTTCAGTTATATCTTGAAAAATATTTTTGGTGAACATAATCAAGCATCACCCACTCTCAAAAAGGGAAAGGAAGTAGAATTTAGACAACCAAAAAACTGAGTGCATATAAGCTTCATAAATTATGACTTACCCAAATTTTGTCAACATTTTGCAGAATATTCATGTTTGTTGGAAATGAGAAAAGTTTGTTGGCTCTTTTTTTCCTTAAATTGTTGGGAAATAGTTAAGAAAGGACTTGAACACACAATAGACTGAAAGACAAAGGGAGCCAACAAGAGATAGCTGTCAGATACAATTCATATGAAAGATACATTTATATGATGCCTTTAAGAAACAAACAATTTACACATCACAAGTTCAGTCTGTAATTTTGTAAATATAAACATTGGTACACAGCGTGTTCAGGCTTAATTTCACAATATCTTATGTCTCTGTCTTTCAGAAAAACACTTTATGTATTGGTGAACAGTCAATATTGCTGGAGAGTATAAAGATTAAAGGTGTAGTTGAAAACAAGTTAGTTAACATAGAGGAGTGGAAACCATCTGAATGTTGGAAGAGAGTTACCTGTCTCATGATTCACACTGGGTATGAAAAATGTTGACATGACTGATGCTCAATGTGTTCTGAGCACTATAAACAATGTAAAACATGACATAGACAGCAGCTAAAGAGACTACAAAATCCTGACCAGCAGGAAGAACTACAGAAGACTCATCTCTGGGTGAGGGTGATGTCATGCCACCCCACATCTTCGAACATGGCGTCAGGTTTCATTCAGCCATCTATGCGAACCTGCTGCAGACTATGGTGAAACCTTGCTGAAGGATACTGCCAGAAGTCTATATGTGTGGTAACAACATTTAACTGCTTGTCATACTCCCACAAAGAGTCAGAAGTGGTTGTCAGAGAATTTCTACGACTTTTCTAGTCCTGATTATCCTGATTGTAATTCCATGGTTTGTCATTTGTGAGGCACAGTTGATAAAGACACCGAATGTTCTGTTTCAACATCAATGCTAAGCTGGTCGCCAAGGAGGTGTCTGAAGATCTTTCCAAGTGAATTGGTTTTCATTTAGAATCATCAGCTAAACAAATTGCTTCATACAGCTATGAGATGGTATCAAAAAGTACTCCCGGACTGGTTGTGTTCTGCCACTTTAGGAATTTCGTCTGAAAGTCCTTTTCTGTGGGTTGAGGACCTTCTGCTAGTCACTCTTGATCTTGACAATGGTCTTAAAACAGTGACCTTTGAGTAACCTTTCTTATTTGCACTTCTATGCCTCTTTCTTTTCAGAATCACTGAATGTAAGTCTGCAATTATCCATCTGCACACACATCCAAAATGTCAGTTTCTGCAAACCAGAATACCTCATACTTTTGGTCCTCTTTTTACTCTGCTTTTTCCTTGTTAAACTGTCCTGTTT
>NC_069008.1:15326826-15330751 GCF_001194135.2 Octopus bimaculoides | reverse complement strand
GTCACTGGAAAGGCATTCATATAAAATTTCATTAATAAATATACATTTCCTTGAAAGCTGTGAGGGAAAAGATCGGATCCAGTGAATTTTCCGAAAGCCCTCTCGGTTCGTTAGCACAAATTTTGGTTTTCAGATTCGCTGATTACAAATTTTTTTCGTACGTATAACAGATTTTTTTTTGTACTTTTGTTTTGTTTTGGTGGCCGGGTGTTAAACTAGATATTAACATGGGGTTAATATCTAGTTTAACACGCAGCCACCAAAACAAATACGGAATTAAAAACATTGAATATTTTCATTGTTTAATACTTACTGGAATGTTTCATAAAGGATAGAGTTGCTATATATGTGTGTATCTGGTAGTTGAGAAATACATTATAACTATTATAAATGTTTTATTAATTGCTTAATGCACAAGACATTTAAACAAATATCAACAGGACTTGGGAAGTACGTTCAATGCGCATGCGTATCTACTTTCCTCTCCCTTTATATATATCGTCTAATTCTCTCCCTTTATATATCGTCCTGTGGAGGCGCAGTGGCCCAGTGGTTAGGGCAGCGGACTCGCGGTTTCGATTCCCAGACCGGGTGTTGTGAGTGTTTATTGAGTGAAAACACCTAAAGCTCCACAAGGCTCCGGCAGGGGATGGTGGCGAACCCTGCTGTACTCTTCCACCACAACTTTCTCTCACTCTTACTTCCTGTTTCTGTTGTGCCCGTAATTCAAAGGGTCAACCTTGTCACACTGTCTCACGCTGAATCTCCCTGAGAACTACGTTAAGGGTACACGTGTCTGTGGAGTGCTCAGCCACTTGCACGTTAATTTCACGAGCAGGCTGTTCCGTTGATCGGATCAACTGGAACCCTCGACGTCGTAAGCGACGGAGTGCCAACATATATCGTCATATTGATTTGCGTATGTCTATAGGAGTAGTTTATATCGAACTGTATTGACCATTCTAACGAATGCTGATATACGCCGCTACCCACCATACCCTTCCAGTCCTTTCTTAATTGTGGTGTTCTTTACCATCTTGGCCCAAATTATTTTACCGAACGGTGATATCTGCAGTAAATCATTCTCGCAAAATGATATTTTAACTAGATATGTTTATATTCACATGGGAGGAAACGTAACTGTGTAAATGTGACAATTCATAACAACAGGCATTTTAACCTCCACCAAAATTCTGGTTAGCTTTGTAGGTTTTACCGATAGTAACAATTCAATGTGACTTCGTTTTTTAAAGAGTCGTTTACAGTTTGTTAACTTTTCTTGACACCAACCTTATAGCATAGAGTAACATGGTTTTAAGTCTTTCATTGTTTCAGTCTAACTGATTTAGAGTCGTCTGGAAGTATTTTAATTCTCTGTCATTTTCATGCTGTTAACAAGAATTGTTATATACAACAGTAATAATGGATATATACTAATAGTACTGATAGAATAAGCAGATACGCTTCAATAGGAAACAGCTGGGATAGAAACCTTTTTAATTGTGTGTGTATTTCTCCTTTCTCCCCTGCATGAATATGTTTGTGCTTCATTAAGTAATTTGTTTTCAGTAAATCACTTCCAACAGATATCACAATGATATGGTTTTCTTTCCCATATGAATACGTTTGTGCCTACTTAAATGATGATTATCATTGAATGATTTTCCACAAATATCACAATATGGCTTCTCTGCTGCATAAACATACTTGTGTGCAGTACCCTTTCGTTACCGTTTTTCTAACTAAAATACACCCCTTATGTGTTTCAATTAATTTCTAACATAATCATAAATTTAGTCTGGTTTCATTAAACAACTCTAACTTTTTCATTTATAAACATATTAATGTGATTTTTGGAAGATAATTTAATGAAAGATTCTCAACCAATTCTATTCCATAATTTTTGTCTCAAAGTGACTAATTACAGGTAAATCCAACAAAATATAAAATTATTTAAATTTTTGTTCAAACATCACTATAGAAAATGGGTTATTAGCAAATATTCAATTGGGAATACAACAAAATTTTACTACAGAAGAGTTGTGCACATTACTGGATTCATCAGGTGAATTTAAACACACAAAAGGCAGGTGTACCATAAAGGAATAAGTAAAACGAAAGACTGGAATTTGTCTGTGAAGAAAACTAGAAAACAAACTACACACACACCATCAACTAGATTAAATAAGCTCTGCCACATACATAGATACACAGAAATATACAATAATGATTTACAAAGAAATGAATCAAAATTCGTCACTCACCTTACAAGGTAAATTAAAATTACGCATAAAGAAAAATAAAAACGAAGTAAATTTGAAAATATTTATAAAATCAAATCACACATATATACAAATCAAACAATTGCTCTACACAATGCAACCTTACAGAATGCACATTGGAAAGGTGTTTCAACAGCCCTTTCACTAGGAGCTTTCATCTTTTGATGAAGGGATTCACAACACTGCTTTTTGCAACCTTCAATTTTTTTTCTAATTTATGGAGATCGGCTGAATTCAGAGGGACATCCCTCTGGCAGGCTTTGCTTTTTCTCCCTACAGTTATTTATTTTTCTCTTTTTGAGGAATAACCAGCTCTGAATTGTGTTGCTATATCTGCTCGGAGCTGCAGATGGTTGCATCACTTTCGAGTCGATATATAGTATAAACACATCAGTAATACTCATAATTACTATATACCAAACCAGGTATTGCCACCATTTATTCCCCGGTCTGCGAACTGGATAATAAGACATCATCTGAGTCAGCCGATCTACACCACCCATGTACCTGCTATAATCAAGGTTCACAAATGGCGTGCCATTTTCATCCACATGTGGCCATGCACAAGTAGACAGAATATTGATCAGCCTCTTATCTCTGTATGCCATCACTAGCAAATTTCCTTTCTGCCGTTGAATTATTTCACCTTTCTGTTTTTAATTTTGCTTTTTTTTATATCCAACGGCAGTCCTTTTCTACTAGCGACCACTGCAGCACATGAATGTGTTGCCACAGTATCTAAATTCTCCGCAAGTTTGACCAAACTGAAAAATCAGTCAAGAAATAATATATGGCCCTGGTTATTGTATAGAAGTGATAAATTCCAGACCACATCATACCCTAGGCCATGCTGACTTACATAATTATCTCTTTTGCCAGTATAAAATTAAAATCCAGAGCAGCACCCAGTATTTGATTCACAAACCTTCCAAACTTTGATCCCCCATTTTGTGGGCTTTCCTGGCATATATTGTCGAAAACGCACTCGGCTTTTATAGCCCACCATGCCCTCATCAATAGATAAATATCTCCCTGGTTTGTAAACTGTTTTATGTGTGTTTTGAACACAGTCAATGAGGGGTCTTATTTCAAATAAGGGATCAAAGTCTGGTTCTGCATGTACTGGTGTACTGCTCGTGTCTCTTATATATAGATATTGAGTTAATTTTGAAAACCAGTTCATCATTATACTCGAGACATATTTGTCTCCAAAGGATTCATCACTACTCCAGTAATTTGTCATTCTGGGTAGCTTTCTAATGCCCATAATAATATTTATGGCAAAATATGCCTTCATTTCATTTAAGCTTGTGGGAAACCACAAACTATCTTTTTTTTACACTTTGTTTACTTTCAACGTAACGGTTTGTTTCTGCCGTAACCAATTCAAATAGGTACATCGGAAAAAGGTAAAAAGAAATAGTCCAAAGCTTTGTTCTCCTGGGAAAGACTGTGACTTGGTCCAGTTTCTTCAGAAAAACCACTGAAAGAAACAGTTTTTAATTTTTCACTCCATTCAGGTGCCAATTCATTTTTTTTTTATCGCTGTCGTCAGAGTTCTTGGATTCACTGCTTTCATTTTTGGAAAATGAAACATCAGATTCATTATCAAATACCACATGCTTCTTTTTTTTTTTTTTTTT
>NC_069008.1:15326133-15326772 GCF_001194135.2 Octopus bimaculoides | reverse complement strand
AGTGGAAATTCTGACTTGCTGCTTGACAGAATGAAATTCGTATCCATTTTATATCAGAATTACAAATTTTCAAAACACAACAGGAAGAGATTTGGAAAAAAATCTCCCAAAATTCACAGAATTAAAATAACACATCAACCATTGTCCAAAATTGTAGCTCAATTGTTTACGCAGTATAATCATGTATTTTCACGAATGTACTAACGAGATTTGCTCTGATATTCTCATTTAAATATGAATATGGGTGGTTTTGGGCGGCTTCGTCACATGAACCAAAATATTTTTCAGGCGTCTTTAGGCAGTTTGGTAATGAAAGGGTCTGGTTGTGTTCTGTCACTTTAGGAATTTCGTCTGAAAGTCCTTTTCTGTGGGTTGAGGACCTTCTGCTAGTCACTCTTGATCTTGACAATGGTCTTAAAACAGTGACCTTTGAGTAACCTTTCTTATTTGCACTTCTATGCCTCTTTCTTTTCAGAATCACTGAATGTAAGTCTGCAATTATCCATCTGCACACACATCCAAAATGTCAGTTTCTGCAAACCAGAATACCTCATACTTTTGGTCCTCTTTTTACTCTGCTTTTTCCTTGTTAAACTGTCCTGTTTCCTAGCTTCTCTTCTAGCTACCAACTGCTCCCAT
>NC_069008.1:15322661-15325016 GCF_001194135.2 Octopus bimaculoides | reverse complement strand
CTGTAGGAATGTTTGTGTTTTGTTAACTTACTACTTTGAGAGAATGATTTACCACAAGTATCACAATGATATAGTTTCTCTCCTGTAGGAATACATTCATGTGTAGTTAAGATACTATTATGAGAGAATGATTTACAACAAATATCACAATATGGTTTTCTCTCCTGCATGAATACGTTTGTGTTCAGTAACATTACTTCTTCCAAAGAAGGATTTACAACAGATATCACAATGATACGGTTTCTCCCCAGTATGAATATGTTTATGTGTAGTTAAGTGACTACTGTGAGAGAATGATTTACCACAGATATCACAGTGATATGGTTTCTCTCCTGTATGAGTACGTTTGTGTACAGTAACGTGACTACTTTGCGAGAATGATTTACCACAGATATCACAAGGATATGGCTTCTCTCCTGTATGAACACGCTTGTGTCCAATTAATTCACCACTTTCAGAATATGATTCGCCACAGATATCACAGTGATATAGCTTCCCTTCTATATGAATACGTTCGTGTTTTACTAATTCACTATTTTCAGAGAATGATTTGCCACAGATATCACAATGATATGGTTTCTCTCCTGTATGAGTACGCTTGTGCACATTAACGTAACTACTTCTAGAGAATGATTTACCGCAAATATCACAGTTATATGGTTTCTCTCCTGTATGAGTACGTTTGTGCTTTGCTAAGTCACTACTGTTAGAGAATGATTTACCACAGATATCACATTGATAGGGTTTCTCCCCTGTATGAATACGTTTGTGTCCAGTTAAGTGAATTCTTTGAGAGAAAGATTTACCACAAATATCACAGTGATATGGTTTCTCTCCTGTATGAATACGTTTATGTGTCGTTAAGTGAATACTTTGAGAGAATGATTTACCACAGGCATCACAATGATACGATTTCTCTCCTGTATGAGTACGTTTGTGCACAGTAACGTGACTACTGTTAGAGAATGATTTACCACAGATATCACAGTGGTATGGTTTCTCTCCTGTATGAATACGTTTGTGTGCAAGTAGGTCACCTTTTTTAAGGAAGGACTTTGTACAGATATCACAGACATATGATCTTATCTCTTTTATCATGTGTTCAGGGGAAATCAAGTCAATAATTTTCTCATTCTCTTCCATTATTTTTCTTGCTTTTCTTCTTATACTTCTTCCTTACATACACTTCTGCTGCTATATTTCTGTTCTGTGTTACCTTTGTTTAGCAACGCTTACATAAATTTATCCAAATTTATCAGTTTACATAAATTTATCAATTGGTACACAGGCTCCTCTTCTTGACACTCCAGTCAGGGATGTTCACAAATTTGGCTAATATTATTTTAGAGCAAATGTTTCACAGGAATTACTCCAGAGATTTATAGAAACAATGTTATATATTTGTTCTGTATAATATTTTCCTTTAGTTTTTAAAGCATGTTAAATATTGAAGGTTATTCTGTTACCTCAATGTCATCTGATGTTCTGAAATTATAGAGAAACAGCAGAGTAAGATGTAGAGGCTACTTAAAAAATACAGATTCATTGTATATCTATGACTACATCATTCAATACAGTCTTCAATATTCATGAACTATAGGAGAAATTTAAGGGAAACATGCTGTTATTTCTAGTAGGTTGTGTGATCACATGGAGAATTGCAGGTTCTACAATTTTTATGACAGATCAAACAAGAATATATATTGAATCATGAAAAGCCAACTAAATTTGAAAAAAAATAACAACTTTGGTTTCCATCCATGTGATTTCAAGTTATGTCCTACAGATCAGCACCTTGAGCAAGTGTCTTCTTTCATAGCACCAGTGCATCAAAAGTGGATCTTCACAGACAGAAATTGAAAGAAGTCTGTCCTGTGTGTGAGTGTCTTCACATTATGTAACACATGTCAATGCACATCAGCATGAAAATATGTCCAGACATGGGGTGAAATATTACCTTGCTTAGAAACTGGCGATGGCTAATAACAGGAAGGCCACCTGGCATAAAAATCTCTGCCTGACCAACAAAAGAATGGGAAAATGGTTTTTCTTAGCAGGAACTTGTTTGGCAGAACATCATCATCATTGTTTTATCATCCAAATTTCTTTTAAACAAAAACAATTAAAATCCCAGATTTAGGAAAGTTGCCCCTCACTCCTTGCCCCTTTACAACAGCAATCACTGTTACAAATCTTTTCCCCTCTTTCACTTTTCAAAATGAAACATGTAATTTTCCTTTGTTCAAGCCTTTTCCATTCAAGAAAAACAAAAGAAATGAATGAATCTAACAACAAAAATGGAACCATATTTACCTTGTATCCATGATTTTCTTTTTTAATATAGTTCCAGTGTTG
>NC_069008.1:15321465-15322598 GCF_001194135.2 Octopus bimaculoides | reverse complement strand
AGTCATTTGACTGCGGCCATGCTGGGGCACTGCCTTTAGTCGAGCAAATCGATCCCAGGACTTATTCTTTGTAAGCCTAGTACTTATTCTATCAGTCTCTTTTGCCGAACCGCTAAGTTATGGGGGTCGTAAACACGCCAGCATCAGTTGTCAAGTGATGTTGGGGGGACAAATACAGACACACAAACATACACGCACACACATATATATATATATATATATATGGCGGGCTTCTTTCAGTTTCCGTCTACCAAATCCACTCACAAGGCTTTGGTCGGCCCAAGGCTATAGTAGAAGACACTTGCTCAAGGTCCCAAGCGGTGGGACTGAACCCAGAACCATGTGGTTGGTAAGCAAGCTACTTACCACACAGCCACTCCTGCGCTATGTTCCATTTGCAAATAAAAAGGGATCGGAGAATAGGCTTATCTAGCTGTTTAGCCTCATAAAACAATGAAAGTATGCTCCTCATAAAAAAAAGAAATGAAAGTACACTTTGATAGAAACCTGGAGTGACATCCCTGAATTTCAAGTAAACAATGTATCTAATATAATCAATCGATCCAATACATATAAACCTAAATATATTTAATATAACGTGACAACTGTACATGTATTTTATATAAGACGAAAACAATAACATTTGCAGGAAAACAGAACAGTTATTGATGCATGGAATGAGGTTTGTGAATAGTTATTTTCAATTTCTAAATTTGTTTTGCTATGGATGTTCAAGATATAGTGTAAATAAATCACCAATTTTCCGAAACCTCGCCCTGCCCCAGTTCGTTTGCGCAAATTTTTGTTTTTATATTCGTATTCTACACGTTTTGTACACCTATTAAGGCTGGTTTTTTTTTTTTTTTTCGTTTCGGTGATCGGACGCTAAGCTAGATCCCGAAAGCTATGAGGGGTGGGGCGTGGAGAAAAAAAACGGATCGTGTGAATTTTCCGACAGTCCTCTCCCTACCACTTCGTAAAACATTTCCCCCCACAAATTTCTTTATAATCATAATCTATGTTGTTTGAAAGGTGCTTCTGTAAGATTACATTAAAAGATAACCATTTTCCTGAAAGTTACGAGGGAAAAAACAAACGGATCGTGTGAATTTTCCGAAATCCTATCCCCACCC
>NC_069008.1:15310455-15320589 GCF_001194135.2 Octopus bimaculoides | reverse complement strand
TCCACCCATTTACTTTATTCTTTTACTGCTTTGAGTCATTTCGACTGCAGCCATGCTGGAGCACCGCCTTTAGTCGAGCAAATCGACCCCGGGACTTATTCTTTGTAATCCTAGTACTTATTCTATCGGTCGCTTTGGCCGAACCGCTAAGTTACGGGGACGTAAACACACCAGCATGTTGTCATGGTGCATTTGCCACTCACTGGGCGGGGGGATGCAGCTGTGGCCTTTTCCAATGAATAGCGTCCAGAAAAACGTCACAGTGGTACTCCTGATGAACAATCCCCTTGAAGTCGAGGAAAACGGTCAACAGTATGTTCACATTGCTTCAACTCATTCATGCTTTCTTCAGACTCAAAGAGGTTGGGGGTCTTCCACTGCTAAAACTGAGTCTTTGTTTTGGGGTCATAGCCATAGACCCATAGACCCTTCTTCACCCGTTATGATTGTTTGCAAAAAGTTTTCATCATTCACGACACAATCAAGGAGATCTTGTGCAAATGAAACTCAAGTGTATTTTTGGTCAGCTGAAGGCAGTTTTGGCACAAACTTAGCATACATGTCTCATCTTCAGCAATAATGTTCTGAACTAAACTGCACATTCTCTGATACCTCACAGATGGTGATTCGACGATTTTTTCTCAGAGCTGTACGCACACCTAGGATGTCTTTTTTCAATTCTGCTGGTTGTGGGTCTCCCGGAACGTTCATCACTATTGACATCTTTTCAGCCACTCTGAGCTTTTAGCAAAGTTTGATGCAGATCCTCTGCTCAATTGTCTTACACGTTCCTTTCAAGCACTGCTGCAAACAGTGGACGTCAGCTAGAATGTTAAAACTTAGTACGCATGCTCAACAGAGTTTAAGGTCAATCTGTGTCAAGCAGCTTCACTCAGCTTGCTTTAGCTTTGTTACTATGGCAACAGTCCGGATACTTATTGATCAGAATATATATTAAGAAACACTCATAATTTCCGGACAACTTCATATTTCATTCGTTACTAACCATTCATCTCTTAGCTTTTGCAGCAGCTACCACATGAAGGAGTGAGTCTCCCAGCCAAACGCTTCCTCTGGCTTCACAAATGCTATACAGTGGTTTACTTCTTGTTTCATACTTCTGAAATTGCCCAACTACAAGGAGAGTATCAACAGTGCTTCTCTACAGCATGAAGCTAAATTGCATCTCATCGAGGCTAAGTCTCTTTCTAGTTAACTTGACTGACTCTTTCAATGTCTTTCATAGCCTGGTCCTATAATCTGAAATGTCTGCATTTACTTCTAAGGCATCTCCTTTACCTTTGAAACATTTTGACTATGATGCTGTTACACTAAGCATTGTTTAAGATACCTTCCTGGACAACCTTATTGATTAACTGGAGAGAAGGCTGTATCCGAATATGACACATATTTTATGCACTTTAAAAGTAATTCCTAATGGACAAGGGGCTTTCACAGTTTTAACTGTTACCAACAAGAATGGCTGGACCCTCTCTTATGTTCACATGGGGACAGCTCTCTCACATTTAGTAGCCTTTCATATTTATACTTCCTGTTTCAGATTACAATCAATTAATTATCCATCTGCACACACATCCTCCACTTCAATTTCTGCAAAGCAGATTACTTTGCAATTTTGGTCCTCAAGTTGTACAATGTTAGCATCCCTCTTTTTATCTATTTTGTCACTTACTAAATGAAGCCGTGTCCTAGCTTCACTCCCAGCTGTTCCCATTCTTCCAAATCTTCCACAAATGCCTCTTTGCCTTTATTTCTTATCATCGGTGAATGCAAGTCTGCAAATTATCCATCTATACAAACATCCTACACCACAATATCTGCAAACCTGAATACTTCATAATTTTTATGCTCAAGCTGTAGAATATTAGCTTATCTCTTTTTTTCTTTTTTCTCTACAGTTTTTTTTCCCTTACTAAATAGAGATGTTTCCTAGTTTCGCTTCCAGCTACCAGCTGTTTCTATTCTTCCAAATCTTCTAAGAATGCCTTTCTTCTTTTATTGCAGTATACTTCCCTGTTCGGCGATCACATCACCCTTCACCTACATGGCATTTTAGACCAGCTACAGATTTTTTATGCAGTTCTACATAGTTTGTCTCATAAGAGCTTCCATTTGCCCACTATATTATATATCTCAATTTCCTCCTTTTTATTAAAGGATTTAATTAGTACATCACATCTCCAATTGTTTTAAGGATCAGCTAAGTTTCTAAGACTTCCTCTTCCTGATTGGTTGAAATCTCTCACACATTTAAGCTCTAAGTCTTAAATCATTAACTTCTAATCCATGTTGTTGTTATGTCTTTGTAACGATGGCTGTCCCTCTGAGATATTGTTACAGACGCGAGTCATGGAGAGGATGTTTCTATCTGGCACTGTACCACACCCAGCCATAGTGTTTTTATCCTCAAAAGTTGGATCGTTATAATGTCCATTCAGTATGACAGTACAATTACTATATCAGTACAGACACGACTTTCACCACAGTCTACATGTACTCTCTCAATACTGGCTGACGTCACTTTACTTATAGTGACTGACACATTTCACTCGTCACATGCGAAGTGTCTATCATTATTACTAATTCCCTGCAACAAATGTGAAGTCCATCGTTTACTAGGCAATGACTTTCCTTTCACAAGTATCTGCATACCTTGCTTTCTGTTGAGAATGTAGCCAACCTGGCTTGTGTCAGCAGATTCATACATGGTCAAATGGTTGGTAGGTTTCCCAAAGTTCTGAAGTTAGTATTGAGAAAAACAGAGTGGGGTTGAGAATGATCAGGATATTCTACAAAACGGTTTCTGTCTGCTTTACAAAAATAATCCTAATCTGGACCTTTGAAAACGTATCTCTGCTTAATGTAAAGAAACTATTCTTCAGAAACTAACAAGAAAATCAGTCTGGTGTGGGGCACTAAACTATACTTATGCCTCATGTTTTTCTTCTGTTTTGTATTTGGGGGGGTCATTGTTTATGAACATATTTGACGACTTTACAATATTCCTGTGCATGAAAATGTTATAAAAGATGTTATTGTATAACATATTTAATGAGAGAAGCTTTTAAAAGATAATAAATATGCAGAAGTTTTAGAGATGTGATATTCAATAAGGAATATTCTGGGGATGCAATATTCAAGAATGAATAATGTATAGGGTTGTCAGTAGGAGAGAGAGTTCTGATATAGAGATCCTTACATCATGCAAAGAAAGGTGGTGAAAATTACAGAAACAAAACCAAAACTATCGTAAATTTATGGAAATACTTTAATTTCATTGCATAAAACACAAGAATATTAAAAACAAATCAGAAACTACCTTTTTCCTTTTTTCCCTGAATGAATATATTTATGTTTTGTTAAGTCACAATTTTGAGAGAATGATTTACCACAGATATCACAGTGATAAGGTTTCTCCCCTGTATGAATACGTTTGTGTCCAGTTAATTGAACACTTTGAGAGAATGATTTACCACAGATATCACAATGATATGGTTTCTCTCCTGTATGAATACGTTTGTGCCTGGTAACGTGACTACTTCGATAGAATGATTTACCACAGATATCACAATGATGTGGTTTCTCTGCCGTATGAACAGATATGTGTCTAGTTAATGTACTACTTTCAGAGAAGGATTTACCACAGATATCACAATGATATGGTTTCTCTGCTGTATGAATACGTTTGTGTCTTGATAAGGGATTACTTTGAGAGAATGATTTACCACAAATATCACAATGATATGGTTTTTCTCCTGTATGAACATGTTTATGTTTCGTTAAGCTATTCTTTTGAGAGAATGATTTACCACAGATATCACAGCGATACGGTTTCTCGGCTGTATGAATAGATTTGTGTCTAGTTAATGTACAATTTTCAGAGAATGATTTACCACAAATATCACAGTGATATGGTTTCTCTCCCGTATGAATGCGTACATGTGTAGTTAAGTAACTATTATGAGAAAAAGATTTACCACAGATATCACAGTGATATGGTTTCTCTCCTGCATGAATAGATTTGTGTCTAGTTAATGTACCATTTTCAGAGAATGATTTTCCACAAATATCACAGTGATATGGTTTCTCTCCCGTATGAATGCGTTCATGTGTAGTTAAGTAACTATTATTAGAGAATGATTTACCACAGATATCACAATGATATGGTTTCTCTCCTGTATGAATATATTTGTGTTTCATTAAGTTACTATTTTGAGAGAATAATTTACCACAGATATCACAATGAAATGGTTTCTCTCCTGTGTGAATAAATTTGTGTCTAGATAATGTACTACTTTCAGAAAACGATTTACCACAAATATCACAGTGATATGGTTTCTCTCCTGTATGAATACGTTTGTGTTTAGTTAAGACATCATTAAGAGAGAATGATTTACCACAAATATCACAATGATATGGCTTCTCTCCTGTATGAATACGTTTGTGCCCAGTTAAGTGAACACTTTGAGAGAATGATTTACCACAAATATCACAGTGATATGGTTTCTCTCCTGTATGAATACGATTGTGTTTTACTAAGTATGTATTTTCAGAGAACGATTTACCACAAATATCACAGTGATATGGTTTCTCTCCTGTATGAGTACGTTTGTGCGTAGTAACGCGACTACTATGATAGAATGATTTACCACAGATATCACAATCATATGACTTCTCTGCTGTATGAATACGTTTGTGTTCAGTTAAGTGATGTATTTGAGAGAATGATTTACCACAAATATCACAATTAAATGGTTTCTCTCCTGTATGAATACGTTTGTGCCTAGTAACGTCACTTCTTCTATAGAACGATTTACCACAGATATCACAATCATATGGTTTCTCTCCTGTATGAGTACGATTGTGTTTAGCTAATGTACAACTTTGAGAGAATGATTTGCCACAAATATCACAATGATATGGTTTCTCTCCTGTATGAATACGTTTGTGCCTGGTAACGTTACTACTTCGATAGAATGATTTGCCACAAATATCACAATCATATGGTTTCTCTCCTGTATGAATACGTATGTGTTTAGTTAATTGACTACTTTCAGAGAATGATTTACCACAGGTATTACAGAGACATGGTTTCTCTCCTGTATGAGTACGTTTGTGTGCAAGTAGGTTACTTTCTTCAAAGAAGGACTCTGTACATACATCACAGTCATATGCTCTCATCTTTTTTATCATGTGTTCAGAGAAAATCAATTCAACAATTTTCTCACTATTTTCCATTATTTTTCCTGTCAAAGCCCAGTTTATATATTCTTCTTCCTTTCTTCAGCTGTTGTATTTCCGTCCAGTGTTACTTTTGTTTAGCAACACTTTCTGATATTTATCCAACTTCAATGAGCACACAGGCTCCTCTTCTTGTAAACACCAGCCAGGGAGGTTCACAAATTTGGCTAAAAATATTATTTCAGAGCAAATGTGACACAGGAATTCAACCATAGATTTGTAGAAACAATCCGATACATCTGTTTCGCAAAATATTTTTCTTTAGTCGTTAAAACATGGTAGATATTGAGGATGTTTCTTCTGTTAAGTCAATGTCATCTGATGTTCTGAAATTAGAGAGAAACAACAGTGTAAGATTTAGAGGCTACTTAAAATATACAGATTTATTTATATTGAGATAAACTGTAGAATTAAACATTTAACCGAAGAACTGAGCTGGATGCCGACAACTCCGTAAAGAAGTGCTAGACTCTCAAAGAAGATGGGACACCTTGAAAGACCTATCAGGGGAGATGAAAAGGACGAAGATTCCTGGTGCTTTGTTGTACTCAAGAAGACGCACACTCCATAACAGAAGTGTTAAGACCTGTCCCTCTGGTCTTCAAAAGTGCTTGTGGACATTAAAAGCCCTGTAAAATGCCACCATATAAAAGTGACCCTTTGGTGCCACATAAAAGCACACTGCACACTGTGAAGTGGTTGGCATCCAGTAGAGACCATGCCAAAATGTGACTGAAATCTGCTGCAGCTCCCCAGCCCCGGTTAAACCATCCAACCCATATTGGCATGGCCAATGGAGGTTGAATGATGATGATGAAGTTAACATTTTAATTTATTAAAATCTAATTCACAGAATTTTGTGTGAAGCTTACACATTTGTAAACTACACTGACTCCTTTACAATGCGTAACAGTTTTAAAAGAGAACTACAGAGTAGTGGACACTAACGTTAGTCTTTCTCCAAAAATAGAACCGGACATTGTTTTTGAGACTATGTTAGTCATCAAAGAGGAGACATATGACTAAAGACATTCCATCCATGAAAATCCTGTCTATTTTAATAATGTTGTATATCTATGACAACATCATCCAATGCAGTCTTTCTTATTCATGACTGGGAGGTGAAATTAAAAGGAAATATGCAGTCATATGATCACATGGATAGTTGCAAAACCAGCAATTTTTATTACAGGTCAAACTAGAATGATGAAGGACTAAAAGTCAACTGGATTAGTGAAAAACAACAAAAAACTTTGATTTCCAGTCCAATCCTAGCGAGAGAAAAAAAAATTCCAATGATTCCGGGATGGGGATGAAGGGTCCCCCACTTCTTCCGGTCCAAAGTAAGGGATTTGCAGCATATTATATCAGGGTAATTGATCCCACGGAAAAAAATCCGAGTTTTTTTTTATGTTAGTGAACATCGTGTGGGTGTTAATATAAAAATTTACCAAAAAATGTATATTAAGTTAATATAGAACCGATTTTTTTCCCTGACAATGTACATTTCATAGCTAAAAATGGCAGCCAGATCCCGCACAAATCATAGACATCTCCCATTCATAAAACATAGAACAGACACAAATAATCGAAGCGCCAAAAACCGAAAGGCTACAGAATTAAAAACGCTGAATATTTTCATTGTTTAATACTTACAGAAATGTTTCATAAAGGATGGTGTTGTTATATATGTGTGCATCTGGTAGTCGAGAAATGCATTACAAACGAATTATCAGCTGAGCAGGATATCAACGGGAAGTGAAGGTATGCGCATGCGTATCTCCACTCCTGAAATATTTAAGGCTGCTAAGTCTAATTCTCTCCCCTTACTTATCCTTATATTCCTGTTGATGTCTGTGTGCGCGTCACGTGCAGAGGGACAACTGGGTAATGAAGTTATTCAGAAGGGTTGGCAAGGTGAAAGGGGAAGGGTAAAGTGTAGCGTCGGAAGAAACAGGGGACATTAAGCTAAGATAAGTTGGTAGATGTTAATATGGATGTGACTGAGTTAGGGCACTTTTGAACTTGATAGGAGGGAGGAATGAATGGATATAAAGTGACGACTGAGAAATTAGTAATTAGCGAAAGAAACAAAAAATTATAAAAGAAATGAAGTTGAGGTAGCTTTAAAGGTTTGAGGTTTTAGTAGATTACATGAACTGTGAGGAAAGTCTTGGAAATCGTTTAAAATATCAGAATGTTATGTCTTTTTTTCTGAAAATTTTTTAGTATTGTTTTTGAAGTTCAAAAGTTTACAAAATATTTCAAAACTTACACCGAAATTTTCTAAGGCTTCACGGTTTTATGATAAACAGACAAATGGCTCCATTGATGGACGGATAGATGTACAATTTGACAGACTGATAGAAGGATAGATAGTTGGATGGAGAGATAGACAGGCAGATAGAGACACAAACGAACACAAAGATAAACAGATTGACATATAGAGGGAACCTATCAGTGGCATGTGATCTGTGTGTAGCTTTGTTGCTTGTTCTTGGGTTAAGTATAACTCAGCGTATGTGAGTGCTTTCGGATCTATAATCCTCCATCAGATGTTCCATGAGGGTTACTGCTGGCTTTAGTTAAAGGCTCCAGAAGAAGTAAATTTCCAGCTGAGTTCATTCTGGGCATAGGGGCTGTCTGCCCTCTTTCTGATAAAATGTATCTCCTTTATTCAGATGTTGGCTGCAACTATACCCCTTGTCAGTCTATGGGTGGGAAAATACCACCCAGTGTTGGTGGTGTTGGAATACAGCATTGGTTATCATGGCCTTGTGAAAAGTGTTCCTTCACTCTGAGGTGAAGCTATCATTCAGTCAATCCTATATACATTTCCCTGCAAGTACAGGTCATCTTGTATATCACGAGTTTGAAAACATGGCCAGACACAGTCTGTTGGCCAATTGGCTTTGATGGGACACTGTTTCAGACAGCATGTGTCCTGTATGCTGTTATGTTAGGAGAGGTAGTGTCTGAGGGAATGGCCTAGCCACATGATTCTGACGGGTGGGGGGACAGAACTTTTGTTGTCGTCGCTTATCTGGTTCCCAATATGTTCCGCATAGCATTAGGTTATCCGAAAACTTCTGAGCATTTTAAAGCTAAATCTTCGAATGCTTCATTAAGCACACCTGAAACATGACAGTTAAAACTTTGGCAATGCTTGAGGTGGTGGTAGTGCATCTTTTCTTTGTTCGTGACTAAAAATGGATTTATCTTTCATTCTGGTTAGACTTTATGGACATTTGAAAGAGAAAACGGAAAAAATTCATATTCATGCTGTAATACTTTACGGTTTAAAAAAAAAAGGAGAAAATGCAGCAAAGACTTGCAGAAATATTTGAGATTTATGGTGGTTATGCTGTAGGTTTATTAACTACTTGAAGGTGGTTTGCAAAATTTAAAACTGGAGAATTTAGTTTGGAAGATGAGTCGTAGTGGAAGACATTGTAAGAAGATATTTTGAAAACAAAAACTGAAGAAAATTCAAGTATCCTGACTAGAGAACTTGCAGAGGAGTTGGAAGTTTCTGAAAGTACGACTTGTGAACACTGAGTGAAGCTAGGATACATTTTTTGCTATAATGTATGGGTTTCTCACAAACTCTCAGAAAAGAATTGCTTGGACCAGTATTCTGTTTGCAATATGCTTTTGAAATGGAATGAAAGCATGCCTTTTTTGAAATAACTTGTGAGTGGCAACGAAAAATGTATTATGTACAAAAGCACAGCGTGCAAAAGATCATGGAGTTTACGTAAGAATTTCCTGAAAACAGCAACTAAAGACCAATATTCATGCCAAAAAACACTGCTTTGAGTTTGGTGGGATCATAAAAGCATTATTTATTATGAGCTTCTCCCACAAAAGCAGACCATTAATTCTGATGCGTATTGTCGTCAACTGGCTAATTTGTATAGTTCTCTATTTAAGAGATGAGGAATTATGTACATTATTTACATTTGACAGATATTTGTCCTCATCTTGTCGTTAACATGCTTCGGCTGATACACCCTCCAGCCTTCATCAGGTGTCTTGGGGAAATTTTGAACCTGGGTTCTCATTCCTAAGGTATTTTTCGATGTTATTATTATTGTTCAGGTCACTGCGTGGAATCAAACTTAGACCCTACATCATATGCGAAGAAAACGGTGAACAGTGTCTTCACATTGCATCAATTCATTTTTCAGTCTCAAAGAAGTTGTGGGTCCTTCACTGCTAAAACTGAGCTTTTGTCTTTAATCAGTACATCACATCTCTAACTGTTTTAAGAATCCTGAAGTTTCTAAGACTCCCATTTCCAGATTGGTTAAAATCTTTCACACCTTCAAGCTCTAATAACTCATGTTCTTGTTATCTGTCTGTCTTTGTACGATGGTTCTTCTTCTGAGAGATATTGTTATAGACAGAAGTCATGGAGAGAATGTTCCAATCTGTCACTGTACCACACCCAGCCATACAGTGTTTTTATCCTCAAAAGGTTGGATCGTTATAGTGTTTATTCCGTATCACATTATAATTACTATATCAGTACAGACACGACTTTCACCACAGTCTACATGTACTCTCTCAATACTGGCTGACGTCACTTTACTTATAGTGACTGACACATTTCACTCGTCACATGCGAAGTGTCTATCATTATTACTAATTCCCTGCAACAAATGTGAAGTCCATCGTTTACTAGGCAATGACTTTCCTTTCACAAGTATCTGCATACCTTGCTTTCTGTTGAGAATGTAGCCAACCTGGCTTGTGTCAGCAGATTCATACATGGTCAAATGGTTGGTAGGTTTCCCAAAGTTCTGAAGTTAGTATTGAGAAAGATCAGGATATTCTACAAAACGTTTTTTTCTTGTATATTTTATGAAA
>NC_069008.1:15307533-15310035 GCF_001194135.2 Octopus bimaculoides | reverse complement strand
TAATGAGTGAAGCATTTAAAGGATAGTAATATGCACAAATTTTAGGGATGTGATAAAGAATAAATTGGGGTTGCAACATTCAAGAAAGAACAGTATGTAGGGTTGTCAGAAAGATGAAGAGTTTTAAGAAAGAAAACCCAAACACTCTAAAATTTCTAGAAATTCTTTAATTTCTTTGTATAAGACATTGGAATCATCATCATCGTTTAACGTCCGCTTTCCATGCTAGTATGGGTTGGAAGATTTGACTGAGGACTGGTGAGCCAGATGGCTGCACCAGGCTCCAATCTGCTCTGGCAGAGTTTCTACAGCTGGATGCCCTTCCTAACCCCAACCACTCTGAGAGTGTAGTGGGTGCTTTTACGTGCCAATCAAGCGGTTTTGGGAATGGCCATGCTCAAAATGGTGTTTTTTACGTGCAGCCAGCACAGAAGCCAGTCAAGGGGTACTGGCAATAACCTCGCTGGAATAATTTTCTGACGTGCCAATAAGGCGATGCTGGTAATGATCATGATCAAATGGTGCTGTTTACATGCCACTGGCACAAAAGCTACACAGCTGCTCTGGAATGATCTCGCTCAGACGGTGCTGTTAGTGCTTCAATGGCACAGGTGCCAGTCAACGAGTATGGTTCAATTACGATTTCGAAATCACTTGCCCCGACAGGTCTTCGCAAGCAGAGTTTAGTGTCCAATGAAAGAGAGGTTGGCAGAGGTGCCAGTCGTCGAATTTGGTTCCATTTCCATTTCAAATTCACTTGCCTCAACAGGTCCTCGCAAGCAGAGTTTAGTGTCCAATGAGGTAAAGATACGAATTAGTGAGCTGGCTACACTTCTGGCAGAGGCCACGGATTATGGTTTCACTTGCCATGCCAGGTCTTCTCACGTACTGTATATTTCCAAAGGTCCAGCTCACTAGTCATTGCCTTGTTGAGGCCTAAAGTTCGGAGGTCATGCTTCATCACATCATACCAGGTCTTCCTGGGTCTACCTCTTCCACAGGCTCCCTCAACCGCTAGGGTGTAGCACTTTTTCACACAGCTATCCTCATCCATTCTCACCACATGTCCATACCAGCGCAATCGTCTCTCTTGCACACCACAACTGATGCTTCTTAGGTCCAACTTTTCTCTCAAGGTACTTACACTCTGTCGAGTATGCACACTGATATTTCACATCCATCGGAGCATACTGGCTTCATTCCTTTCGAGCTTACGCATGTCCTCAGCAGTAATGGTCCATGTTTCACTGCCATGTAGCACGGCGGTTCGTATACATGCGTCATACAGTCGGCCTTTTACTCTGAGTGAGAGGCCCTATGTGACCAGCAAAGGTAAGACCTGGAATATCAAAAGTAAATAAGAAACTACCTTCTACCTTTCTTCCCAGTATGAATATATTTGTGTTTTTGTTAAGTCAGAATTTTCAGAGAGTGATTTACCAGTTATCAGGGATATGGTTTCTCCATTGTATGAATATATTTGTGTTTTGATAAGTGACTACTTCGAGAGAATGATTTACCACAGATATCGCAATTATATGGCTTCTCTCCTGTATGAATACGATTGTGACTTATTAAGCATGCGTTTTGAGAGAATGATTTACCACAAATAGCACAGTGATATGGTTTCTCTCCTGTATGAATACGTTTGTGTGTAGTAAGGCTACTACTTTGAGTGAATGATTTGCTACAAATATCACAAGGATATCGTTTCTCTCCTGTATGAACAAGTTTGTGTGTATTTAATGTACTACTTGTAGTAAAAGAGTTACCACAGATATCACAGTGATATGGTTTCTCTCCTGTATGAATACGTCTGTGACAAGTAAGGCTACTTCTTTGATAGAATGATTTGCTACAAATATCACAATTGTATGGCTTCTCTGCTATATGAATATGTTTGTGTTTTATTAAGGCTGTATTTCCAGAGAACAATTTACCACAAATATCACAGTGATATGGTTTCTCACCTGTATGAATACACTTGTGTGCAGTTAAAACACTACTTTGAGAGAATGATTTACCACAAATATCACAGTGATATGGTTTCTCTCCTGTATGAGTACGTATGTGCTTAGTAAGGTTACTACTTCCAGTAAATGATTTACCACAAATATCACAGTGATATGGTTTCTCTCCCGTATGAATACGTTTGTGCACATTTAACAAAAAACTTTGAGAGAATGAATTACCACAGATATCACAGTGATATGGTTTCTCTCCTGTATGAATGCGAATGTGACTAGTAAGGCTACTTCTTTGATAGAATGATTTGTCACAAATATCACAGTTGTATGGCTTCTCTGCTGTATGAATATGTTTGTGTCTTTTTAAGGCTGTATTTCGAGAGAACAATTTACCACAGATATCACAGTGATATGGTTTCTCTCCTGTATGAATACGAATGTGTTTAGCTAATGTACTACTTTGATAGAATGATTTGCCACAGACATCACAAGGATATGGTTTCTCTCCTGTATGAATACGTATGTGTTTAGTTAA
>NC_069008.1:15302449-15305349 GCF_001194135.2 Octopus bimaculoides | reverse complement strand
CTTTCTCCAAAAATAGAACCGGACATTGTTTTTGAGACTATGTTAGTCATCAAAGAGGAGACATATGACTAAAGACATTCCATCCATGAAAATCCTGTCTATTTTAATAATGTTGTATATCTATGACAACATCATCCAATGCAGTCTTTCTTATTCATGACTGGGAGGTGAAATTAAAAGGAAATATGCAGTCATATGATCACATGGATAGTTGCAAAACCAGCAATTTTTATTACAGGTCAAACTAGAATGATGAAGGACTAAAAGTCAACTGAATTCGTAAAAAAAAAACCCCAAAAAATCTTTGATTTCCATCCACATGATTTCAAGTTCAGTCTCTCAGAGTAGCACCTTGAGCAAGTGTCTTCTTTAATAGCACCATTGCATTGAAAGCCACCTGAATGGATTTAATAGACACCATAATTTAACAGTTACATTTATATCTCACTAAGCTTCTCAGTCTGGTCCGAGTGATGAGCAGAAGGACCAATTCTATGAGATCCTTTTGCAGACCAACTCAACAAGAAACGACAGATACTTTGTTATTGTGACTGGAGACTTCAATGGACATGGACTGCACCCCTACGGATTCCAGGAAGTGCACAGGAGCTATGGTTTTGGACCTCGAATGAGTTGTTCTGGTGAGCACATAAGCCAGATTGACTACCTCATTACCAGGCAATCAGATGGATGCTTTAAAATGTTAAGTCTTCCCCAGGTGAAGAGTGTACAACCCAACATTTCTTACTAGTTAGTGACTTCAGAATTAGAGCTAGAAAGACTTGGAGAAGTAAACCAATCTGGAAAAGAAGAGTATGGAAGCTCAAAGACCCAGAACACAGACTAGAATTTAGAGATTTACAAATGGAAGCTTCTGCCAATGAGAGGAAGAGCTAGGGACATAAAGCTTAGAGGACAACTGGAAGCTTCTGTGGGACAATCTACTGAGGGTTATGGACGAAATTTATGTTTGGTGCAGAGTGCCAGTTAGATGAAGGGTGACATGGTGATGGAACAAGAAGGTTGACAGAGTTATAAGAGCCAAAAGACAGGTGTAGAAAAACGGTGGAAGCAGAGAATTCTATCAGGTAGCCAAAAGTAGAGGTAGGCATGAGGGCACTGTCATGGTATTAGCTGTCAGAATTGAAAGTAGAACTGACAAGGAACGTTACTGCTGGTTTGAGTTGATTCTTTGGCTACTGACTGGCCGGAGCTATCTATCTGTCTGTCTATCTCACTATCTCTCTCTCTATATCTATCTATCTATCTATCTATCTATCTATCTATCACTCGTTCACCTCTGTTTGTGTCCGTAGAATTTATCAAATTAGAAAACGCAAATTTAATATAAAAATATATTTTCTGAAATTGCAAATTATTTAAAATATAAAAATATAATTTTCAACTTAGAGAATTTATCAAAATAGAAAACAAATGAAGTTTGAAGTTTAAAAATAATAGGATCGACCACTCACGACCAGCTAGCGCGGACGCGCGACTGCGCGTTCGGGACCACTCTGCTTTAGTAGTACCCTTATACTCTGTGTGTTTTCAAACGCATGGATATAGGTGTCAAATTTGTTCCAATAACTTTCGAGTGATAGATAGATAGAGAGAGAGACAGACAGACAGATAGCTCGCTCCGGCCAGTCATGGTATTAGCTGTCAGTAGCCAAAGAATCAACTCAAACCAGCAGTAACGTTCCTTGTCAGATTTTACTACTTTCACTTCTGACAGCTAATACCATGACAGTGCCGGCATGAGGTACATAGATAGCAAAAGGAGTAAGTTAAGAGTTTTGCAAATGTTCTACATGAGGTATTCAGGATTGCAAAGCTGCGTAACAAAGAAAACAGAAATGTGGTAGGCTAAAAATGTGTGCAAATGGATAATGGCATGCTTGCAGTTTGTGACTCAGAGAAGAATGATGCATGAAAGTGTCTCTATGAAAGCTTATCAAACGTGGAAAATGAATGGGAGGGGGGAGTTTACCTAATACTGAACCAATTGAGGGACCAGCCATCAAAGTTGATTGCAGCTTAATAGATAAGGCAATTAAGGTCATGAAGACAAGGAAAGCCCTTGGACCATCAGGAATCACTACTGAGAAGATAAAAATTTCCAGCAGTATTGGATACAGCTGTTCAGATTACATATAGTCCATCTGGACCGGTTATTACTTACGGAAATGTTTCATAAAGGATAGTGTTGTTATATAGGTGTGAATCTGGCAGTTGAGAAATGCATTATCAGTACAACAAATGAATTACGAGCTGATAGAGAGAAATAAATAAACGACACATTTCACCGGATATCAACATAAAGTGAAGTATGCTCAATGCGCATGCGTATCTCCACTCGTGAAATATACAAGACAGCCGAGACTAATTCTCTCCCTTTACGCATCCTTATTTTGCCCGTGTTGTGTGTGTGTGCGTCGGGGGAGGTTGGGAACGTGAATGGGGGTAAAATGTAGGGTGAGAAGGAAAGTGAACCTGATGGGAAGAACGAAGGGAGGAATGAATGGATATGAAGTGGCGACTGAGAAATTAGTAATTAGCGTTGGACAAATGAAACACTAGAATTGAAAAATGACGAAAGAAGAAAAAAGGGTGGAGATGGAGTATATGTAATCTGGGTATACCCCCCCCCCTTTAAATTTTGTTTTTTTTTACGGAATCCTATGTTTCAGACCATGGAGAATCCGATTCTGGAAAAAAATTTTCAAAAATCTCAATTTCAAAATTTCGATTCCCGCCCCCCCCTGGTTTTTATATAGATCCACAGGGTAAACCTAACCCTAACTCAAACCCTAACCCTAGCCCTAACCCTAACACTAGTTTTGTGAGATTTGGCTGTTATTTCTAGCATGTAAATAGCCTGCTTGGTGGGGGGGGGG
>NC_069008.1:15298610-15302171 GCF_001194135.2 Octopus bimaculoides | reverse complement strand
GAAATTTTTCGAACAATTTTTTTCAGAATCGGTATCTCCATAGCCTAAAACGTGGGATTCCGTAAAAAAAAAAATAAATAAATAAGGGGAGGAGGTTCAGATTACATATAGTCCGTCTCCGCCTGATGATAAATAAATGCCCTGATGCTGTACCGGACACTGGCTCTCATGGCTTCTGATCTTAACTGACTGGAAGTGTTAGCATGTACATATGTAACGATAGGGTTTTATTTTTGAAGTGATACCTGTTATGATGTAACGTCGAGATGGCCAGTTTGTAACGATAAAGTTTTTAGTTGTTGTCGAGGTTTACCAATTGTAACGGTTAGATTTTTGTTAGTGTAGATACCAGTTGTAATGGGAGAAATGTCGAAGTCAGCAGCTGTGACGATAAAAATTTGTTGTTATAACGGCCTGTTGTAGGATGCGAACGATGAACAATGCATGAAGTTTTAAGAAAATATTTATTTACCGTTATATTACAATCCCTTGCCTCGACGGGCAGGTTATGATAAATCCAAAGGCATGCGAAGTAAAGTTTGTGGTAGAATGTTTCTTTGTATAGTTTGGCGTATACGAATATGTTAGTAGTAATCCACAGATAGCGATAGAATGATGTTGTAAGAGAACAGAATTAGAGCTAGTGAGAATTGTTGGGTGTTGTCTCACAGTTGCTAACAGTAAACTTCATTTCTTCCTCTGGCCAAGGTTCTAGCTGGTCAGCCAGACTTCGTTCTCATTGAGTCGTCACCGTGTGACTCGTTAAGTTGTTAACGACTGGTGACTAAACTGACTTCTTGCTTGGAGTTTCTTGTTTTTATAACTATCCAAAAGGATAGACATATCATTGAGAACAATAGATTTAGTTGGTGGTCTTATTATCTCTATTCTAGATTTTGGTGATGTAGAAGAGGTCAGAAAGTGTCAAGTGGTGAAGACATTATTTCGGCCTAACTAAAGGCATCTGGAAAATGTAAAACTGCTGTCTGAGAAAAACCATTGTTCCACCGTGGGAAAATTTCTGTTGCAGTGTTAATTTAAATTTGGCTATGGTAGATCGAATCCACTTCATGCATGTAAGAACCACTACACATTTTGCCTTGGTATAAGAGATAGGCTACCGCAAGTATTCTGCTCAATACCACAGATTTGCTTGACCATAACAAGTTGAGTATGTCCCTTGGTGGATGATGATATATGCATCACTGATCTCGAGCAGAATTAGTGGGGGAGCATCATAGCCATGTGTTGAGAGGAATTCCTTGGGGTTTGAATAGTTCACCTCTAGAAACATGAGTGTTTCAATCAACATTCTTAAACAAACCTTATTCAGGAACCTCTTGAATGGGAAGGGCTACTCGACTAACAGAAAATTTTAACAGAGCCCCACCTTCCAGGTCATGTGTTGTTAATAATGGTATGAGATCACCGTGTCCTGCACATATGGTTGCGATGCATGTGCCTGGTGTACCCTTATCAGATGGGTAGTCATGATGGGTATATTCGACTTCGTATATTTCACCCCAGTCTCACTTTGATATCATTCACTGCTCTCTCACTCAATAATAATAATAATAATAATAATAATAATAATAATAATAATAATAATAACGACTGACGATATGTGCATCTCTGATCTTGAGCAGAATTAGTGGGGGAGCATCATAGCCATGTGTTGAGAGGAGTTCTTTGGGGTTTGAATAGTTCACCTCTCGAAGCATAGGGTTTCGTGCAACATCCTTAAACAACCCTTATTCAAGGACCATTTGAGCAGTACGGTCACTCAACTAGAAGAAAATTCTAACTGGGTCCCGTCTGCAAGATCATGCACTGTTTCCCTTGATATAGGACCACCATGTCGCGCATATATGATTGTGATGCATGTGCCTGGTGTACTCTTATGAGACAGGTAGTCATGATGGGTATACTGGGCTTCGTATATTTTACCCCTGTGTCACTTTGAGGGCATATACTGCTCTCTCAATCAATAATAATAACAACAACAACAATAATGGTTTCAAATTTTACCACAAGCGCAGCAATTTTGAAAGATAATAATAATAATAATAATAATAATAATAATAATAATAATAATAATAATAATTTTTGCCACGAAAGAAGCTTGGAGGAGGTGGAGATGAGTCGATTACATCAACCCCAGTGTTCAATGATACCGTTGGGACAGGTTATGAACTGGATAGAAGAGACGGGCTATAAGTACTTGGGGATTTTGGAAATGGATAAATTGATGCAGAAAGAAATGACAGAAAAATTTAAGGTGAAGTACTTGCGCAGATTGAGACTGAACTTTAAGTCGAAATTAAAAAGACAGAATAAGATTGAAGCTATCAAAACCATGGTCCTTTCACTCCTTAGATATGGAGCAGTGGTAATTGCATGGACAGTAGACGAACTAAACAGCTTAGACAAAAAGACAAGGAAGTTGCTAACTAGATATGGGACACTCCACCCAAAAAGTGACACAGACAGACTGTATGTACCAAGAAAAAGAAGAGAAAGAGGACTTATTGGATGCGAACGCAGCATTAGAGCAGAAGAAAACTTAGCATGGTAAGTAAAAAATGCTACAGAACCGCTATTATTAGAAATAAGAAGGTCGGGCTTGAGTAGGATGAAAGATTGCAAAGACAAAGTACTATACAAGAAATTGAAAATCAATGAAACTGAAAATAGGTGGGTAAAGAAAAGAATGCATGGACAATTTCATAGGGATGTTGAAGATAAGACAGATAGAGAAAAAAGATGTCTGTGGATGACTAAAAGTAATTTAAAACCGGAAACGGAGGCTCTAATCTGTGCTGCCCTAGAGCAAGCGCTAACAACAAACTACATACAGAATAGACAACATATCAGAAAGTGATAAATGCAGAATCTGTGAACAAAATGGTGAAACCGTATGGCATGTTACCAGCCAATGTACGCCACAAGCCCAGAAGGAATATAAGAGACACCACGACAATATAGCAAGGCTTGTCTATTGGACACTTTGCAACAAGTATGGACTTGACAGAGAAAAAAATTGATACGACCACAAACCCGAAGGCATCATCGAAAATGATAATGCAAAGATCCTGTGGGATTTTATGATTCAGTGCGATCATGAGATAGAGAATAGGAAGCGAAACATAGTGTTAATTGAGATAAAGAGGAAACGATGCTGAATCATAGATATAGTATACCCTGCCAACAACAAGGTATGCGATAATGAAGAAAGAAAAGTAGAGAGATATGACAGGTAGCTTGGGAGGTTAAGCAGTTGTGGTCACTGAAAATGACCACAACCAATAATTGTCGGAGCCCTGGGAATAGTGAGTAAAAGTCTTGAGAAGTACATGGGACAAAGAGGAGCTGCAATAAGGGTGGAGCACTTGGAGAAAACAGCACTGCTTGGAACCGCTCGAATACTCCGGAAGGTGCTTGAAAAATAAGGGGTGTTACCTTAGTTCACTGGTAGTGAACAGTGGGCACCGGAGTACATCTCCAGCGATAGAAGCTGTGCAAAGACAATAAATAAAGAATCAGAGAGATTCAGAAAAATAT
>NC_069008.1:15293238-15298600 GCF_001194135.2 Octopus bimaculoides | reverse complement strand
TGAACAGTGGGCACCGGAGTACATCTCCAGCGATAGAAGCTGTGCAAAGACAATAAATAAAGAATCAGAGAGATTCAGAAAAATATCTGAGATCTTAGGGGATTAAAGTATATGTTTATATATAACGATGACCACTAAAGTGGACATTTAATGTGCTAGAAATAGACCACATCTTGTGTCTACTAAGACCTAATGGTTCTCAAAAGAGATTCAGCGAAATACAAAACCGTATGCGGGAAAGACAGTGAAAATTACATAAACAAAACATTATTATTCGTGGACCGGTTTCGAAATTAACATTCTTACCAAATATCTGTTTCTCTTCAGCACGAATCTCAGATATTTTTTTCTGAATCTCTCTGTGGAATATAAATTACTCACTGTACAAGCAATTTCTATTTTTTAAGGTTATGTTACTTTCGGAGTATTTTCCCATTATGCGCCGTTTTGGTACCCCCAAAAACCTCGAATCTCGGGAATCCGAGGTCCGATTTACGCGAAACTTGTTTTATTCCATTTCTATTCACATTTCAGGGGGTGCCTTACTTTCAGAGTATTTTCCCATTATGTACCAGTTTGGTTGTATTAAATTCGAGACAAGCAAGCAATCACAGAGTTTTAGTAGTATATAGGTGAAGGGCAAAATTCGTGACAGACGAACTGTAGACAAAAACGAACTTCCGGTCGGAGAAGCAAAACAAAAGGGCGTCAACATTGAGTGGGAAAGGAATCTGAATGAACTAAACAGAAATAACTGGCGACTTCAGCCCTGAGGTACGTAAAGTAATAAAGCTTCGATGAATGTATTCTCGTCTCCACTAGTTTGTGTATAGCTTGACAAAGCTGTATAGGAACTGAATCTGAGATAAATGCTAGAGGACCATACAAGCACAAATACACACACACACACACGCACATGTACCAATACAAACACATACATGTTAATACATGCACCAACATACACGCTCGCCCATACATTTAAGAATGCGCAATTATCTTTGAAGCCATCTTTGTGGTGACTTAGAAAATTAATTATGGAGCGGTTAACAAAACAAGACCCAGTTCGATAATATAAGGAAAGGTGCCTCCAGTTATGTAACAACCCGCCAGCTGCTACAAAAGATGGCGAGACATGAAAAATTGTGCTTACTTAGAAGAGATAATACATTTCTATTAATTATATATTCGGTTTGATACGGTTTAAACATTTGCTTTTTATGTTTGCAGAACGATAGAGTCTTTGGCACTCGCCCTATAAATGCAAGATAAGGAAAAATGATTTTTATGTTTATTAAATTTGTGTCAATTCTGGTATGTCATTTGATATGATACGTTACTCCGAGAAATGACAATGTTGAAGGTTATCAAACCTCTCTGATGCTTTTTGCGACTGGTGCACATGTATGTGTATGTGTGTGTGTGTGTGAAACTTATTAATACTGTCACACCACCAAAGAAGTAAATAATATGATAAAAAACAGCTGCTAGTTATCTAGAGACATACAATTTGACCTTGATTTCGTGAAGCATGTGATCTGTTCTCGATTTGGTGAAAAGAATAAAGAAATGGTACAGGAAAGAGGGAAACATGTGGCATAGATAGATAGATAGATAGATAGATAGATAGATAGATAGATAGATAGATAGATAGATAGATAATTTGCATAAGCGTATTGCTACGTAATTTCTCAAACACATTTTCTGCAACATTCGTACTTCTGCTGCTACCCACAATATTCCCCAGTCCCCACCAAAGAAAACGTGCAAAACTTAATGTGAGTAAGGGTGTACTCGTTTTGTTTTTTACTAATAAGCTATTTAATCTTTTTCTCTAGTTTTTCTCTCTGACCCCATTTCTCCGTCCCCATTTTTTTCTATATTTAACCACGCGCCTCTTTATCTCTTCACCTCAATTTTGTTTTTAATTTGCCGAGATTGAGACAACTGACATTGGACTTGCTTTCTTCTTTCCCTTACAAAATTTACTGAGAACAAGACAGGAACGGCGTAGCGTTAAATAGATATCTATCTATATATATATATAGTCTTCTTTGCTGACGGTGTGTATATACTTTTTATATATTTTAGACGAGTATTTATAGCCTATATCATCGATACTATGGGTCTGTGCTTATGTGTACAAACACATATACACACACTCACACATGTATATAAACTCGCACATGCAAATATATATACGAGCCTTTGTGTGTGTGTGTATGTATGTATGTATGATGTATGTATGTATGTATGTATGTATGTATGTATGTATGTATGTATGTATTATGATGTATGTATGTTTGTATGTATTCATAAAGATACTAAGCAATGCGATCGAATCCCGAACCTCATTTGTACGTTAGTATACACACACAGAGACGTGTGTGTGTATATATATACATACACATATATTTCGCCATGGTGACATATATACATTATGTACAAATGTGCATCTACGTGCGCGCGCACGCGTGTGCATGTGTATATATATATTCTATGTACACATTTATGTATGTATGTGCGTGGAAGGACCTGGGTTGGTGCCTAGGCGCGCGGTCGGTTCACTGGAAGTGGGAGGCCCTTCAATTGTTGTCACAACATCTGTCTAGGAGAGGGAAAAAAACTGGGAGAAAACCTGCCGCACTGACGATACTGGATAATGTTGACTATTTCTCCTTTTCAAGTTTATGTGGTCCATGTCCAGAGAATGGGATTGGATTTGTGTGAATCCTTTCTCCACTATAAAAATCATCACGCACAGGCCTTTCACAAAAAAAAAATGTCTGGTTGCAGACCATGTCATGGTGGCGAGCTGACAGAAACGTTAGCACACCTGGCAATATACTTAGCGGTATTTCGTCTATTCTTTTATTCTTTTACTTGTTTCAGTCATTTGACTGCGGCCATGCTGGAGCACCGTCTTTGAGTCTGTTGGTTTGTAGTAGATGTCAGTTGCAATTTGGTTGTTGGATTTTTTTATAACCAAAATGTTCAGGAATGGGAGCTGTTCCTTGCTATATTCCATTGTAACTTGAATATTGGAGTTTATATTGTTCAGTGTGGATTTGAAATTCAGGAGTTTATCATAGGTTTCATTCCAGATGATAAAACAATCGTCTAGGTACCTTTTCCAGTTTTCTCTTATATACTGGGTGAATGGGGTCCAAATGTTTGGAGTGAAAGTTCATATAGAGTAGATTCAAAGAAACCCATTATTGGTTTGCAAGGACAGGCGCTACTTTTGTTCCCATCGCAATACCGCATTTTTGGCAGTAGTAAGTTGCCTCGAATAGGAAGTGATTGTTTTGGAGGACGAACTTCAGGGACTCAATGACAAAGGTCTGGTTTATGTGGTCTGGGAGAACTTCGGGGTATTTTTCTAACCAGAATTTTATTGCCCCTATTCCGTAGTCATGTGGAATGTTAGTGTAGAGGTTGATGACATTGAAGGAGACTAATAGTGTTTCTTCGTTGGTGGTTTTTGGTAGATGCTCTAACATGTCCAGATCGTCTCTAATGAAACTGTTAATGTATCTGTGTGACGCTGAAACCCCTTGAGAACTACGTTAAGGGTACACGTGTCTGTAGAGTGCTCAGCCACTTGCACATTAATTTCACGAGCGGGCTGTTCCGTTGATCGAATCAAATGGGACCCTCGTTGTCGTAAGCGACGGACACGACAGTCACTGAAAAGACAGAGAGGCAGGGATAATTCAATATGAAGAACAAGGAAACGTTTACAATTTCTCCATGACATCTGGAATTGCGAAGATGCATAGGTGCGCTTAAGCACAAAACCTTGGTGACCAAGGGACCCCATCTTCCTACCCCAAAAGTCTTTAGAATGAATTTTTCAAATGTCAAATGTTTTTCCTAAAACTCCATGAAAAAATGTTGTTAGAAATCCTGTCCTTACTAATTATATTATGTTTTAGCTGGAGATTTTTAACTGATTTTCATTATGGTCCGAAAAATTTGCGTGCTAGGAGCTGGAATTATTGGTCTCTACTCAGCCGTACGAACTCTTGAAGACTTACAAAATGTTGATGTTACAGTTATTGCTGAAAAGTTTTCTCCGAACAACACAACCGATGTGGCTGCTGGCTTCTGGCACCCCTATAGAATGGGCTCTACAAACCCGTCCTTAATCAAGTGAGTTGAAACGATTTGTCTATTTTTTTCTTTTTGCCTGTGTAAATGTAATTCAGTTCTGATCGCCTCACTAACTTGTAGTTGGCATTTTTATGTAAAAACTGGTACCCTTCATTTAGATAAAAGTAGAGAAACTAGTTAGATTGACTGTTACTGCTTGTTTGTTTTAAACGTAACTCCCAGTAGGACTAAACTCTGTGCGAGGGAGATTTGTCCCACCTCATCAGATTAATACTGGAGACTCTGGAGTGGTTGTTCAAGTCATGCACAACAGGAAGAGAAATAAACAAACTTTATGTTAGTTCAAATATGTTTATGACATATTTTAAGTTCTAAAGGCAGCTTAACATGCAGAAAAAATTCTTGCATATGGTAAAAGATTAATAACATCGTACCTGCTTATTTCTCATCACTGCTTTGCGCTGCTACTACAATTTTTGTTCTGACTGGAAGGTCTGCGAGCGCATGTCAGTCACTAATGTTGACTGTTTCGTTATAAATCTGTGTGCAGACAATTCGTCGACAGACAATTCGCCAACAGACAATTCGCTGACAGACAATTTCCACACGACTTCGGACTCACACGGAAGTCTACATCAAGTGCCTTGAGGAAGTTGTGCTGCCCTGTGTCAAGAGGGAGGCTGCTGTAACACCCTATGTCTGGCAACATGACTCTGCTCCATACCACACAATTGTCTTGTCTCTAACTTGTCTGCCGGCCAACTGTCTGACGATGAATTGTCAGTTTACCTATAAATCTACGGCTTTCTCTTCTGCTCGGGATTGTCTCTCTTCGGTATCCCTTACTGAGGAAGGCTAAGGAGCCAGAAACGCGTCTATGAGTCCGATAGAGGGTGACATTGAGTAGATAAGGTGTTTTTATACCTTTTGCCATAGGCGAGAATTTTCTTTTACTCTGCGATAAACCGCAGAGAAATTACCTTCAGAAGTTAAAATCTGTCACATATTTGAACTAACCAAAAGTTTGTTTATTTCTCATTATAGACCTTTTAATTATGAATTGTAATGCCTTATTTCGGCTCATCAGACGGCTCTATGCTTTAGAGTAGCTTTTGCACTCGCGACCCCTTATCCAAAAGCTTGAAACTCATGCGACCCCCTACAATCAGCAGAACATAAAAAATGTAATCGATGAATTGAAATTAATATTATCCCAAGCCATTTCTAGCAAGGCTACGCCCCCCCCCCC
>NC_069008.1:15291360-15292544 GCF_001194135.2 Octopus bimaculoides | reverse complement strand
CTTGTTCTCACTGTCCTGTTCTTGTTTACACTTTCACCCTCCGCAAAAAATCCCAAATTTAATTAATTTGCTTTTTGCGGGATGGACTGTTCCAACGAAGTCGCATATTGTCCTTGCCTTCGAAACGCGGAGTAGATGGAACAGGGACAACTGAAGAAGGGAAATATTCTTTATGTTGCATGTCTCGTTTCTGTGTTTGTTTTTTTCGTTGTTCGAAAAAAAAACGTTCGTTTTCTGTCTTCGTCTTTATGTTTTCGTTTCTCATTGTGTTTAACGTTTTTTGTGATGTCCTGTACCCATATATGCATGTATGTATACATATAGATGTAGGTATGTACATATATAAAAATACCCTTGGCCTAAAGTGTAGCCTGCAGTATACACCTCGCTTGGATATCTACCACTTCCGATGTTCCGCTCGCTATCAAAGATATATAGTCCAGATATTATCTAGTCCATTCCTTAACTCTTGTGTGTGTGTATTGTCCATGTATGTGTGCGTGTGCGCGCGTTCGGGTGTGTATGTATGTGTAAGTGTGTGTGTGTATAATCATAATGTTTTGAATCTAGCTGAAATTTTCTTTCTTTTATCAGACGTTGGAGCGATGAAACCTTCAAGTACCTGCTCAACCTTCATGAATCGCCGATGGCCTCCGAGCTGGGGATCCAGCTTGTATCTGGTTATTATCTTAATAGCAGAGAGGTAAAAATAATACTTGTTCTATTTGACTCATATTTCTGGAGAGGTGGTTCTATGAAAACCAGATGTGAATACAAACAGAATAAAGCAAATTTCGCGTAAATCAGATCACGAATTTCTGAGATGTGTGTTTTTTGGGGTTTGTTCCCACAAATTCAAGCAGTGAAACCTGGAGTTATTGCCCTTTACTGTGATCACCTGGACAGTTTTGTTTGCATGCTTTCTTGCATGTATGCTGGTCTATAATTTAATAAAGCCAAACCAGCACATGATGGGAAAATACTCTGAAAGTAAAGTACCATTGAAATGTGAATACGAACGGAATAAAACAAGTTTTGTGTAAATCAAACCACGGGTTCATGAGATATGCGGTTTTTTCGGGTACCTCTCTAAGTAGCCAAACCGTCGTATAATGGGGAAAATGTTTTGTAAGTACAATGGCTCAGCTGACTTTTGTCGCTGTTGTTAGTTTAATATTTTTTCT
>NC_069008.1:15283860-15286360 GCF_001194135.2 Octopus bimaculoides | reverse complement strand
GTTCCATAATCGTGTTCTATAGAGATTTAGTTGTGAACACGAGTGACAACATTCTCAGTGGGATAACGATAATCAACTGGCTGTCTTTTCTGAGGGACTTTCGGCTGTAGCCCATACAGAATTTCCAGATTTACTCAGACATACCGATCTCAAGGTTCTTGCTGACCCTAACAAAGCAGTTTTCTGAGCATGTTCTACCCTCATATCAATTACAATTTCCCCAACAAATTTTTTAAACCTAGTTGTTAATGCCCCCCACCCCCGTGCTAAATACTGGGATGACCATTACATTCCTTGTTACCCAAATTCATGCAATTTCGTCTTGTACATTTTAACCTTTTCCAGTTCTTTGTTGCTCGCTTGTGCATCCCCAGATTTGACAATATCTCTGATCTTGCTTTCCTTCTCCCTTTATCCACTACGACAATGTCTGCTGTCTGAGTATCAATCAGTAAGTCACACTAGATTGTAAAATCCCATAAGATCTTATACTCATTATTCTCGGTGATGCCTTCTGCCTTACGCTTGTACCATTTCTGTGTCCTTTCAAGACCTTACTTGTCACAGAATCTCCAGTGAACAACCTTAGCTACGTTTTTCTTCCTCCTTTTGTATCCCTTTTCAACTGGTTTGCTAAACTCACCCACAATATGTGAGACTGTTTCATTTTTACTCCCACACACCCTACAAACGGGTGATTCACTGCTCTTATCTACTTGGAATTTAGTGTAATTAGTTCTCAGAGCTTGTTACTGTGCATTATTATTATTATTATTATTATTATTATTATTATTATTTATTATTATTATTTATTATTATTATTTATTATTATTATTTTATTATTATTATTTTATTATTATTATTTTTTTATTATTATTAACAGGTAAATGCACCATGGATAAAACACTTCTACATTGTTAGTGGGTTAAGTAAACCAGTATTTATTTTTCCTTCGTAAGTTAATTTGTTATATTTTTCTCGTTTTCTTTTCTATTTTCTCTCTCTTTATACATTTAAGTGTAATTATAAAATAACATAGAACTCAGCCGCTCAGCAGATGGGCTTATTTCTTTCAAAATCAAAGGGACTCTCTTTGAACATCTATTAACCATTTTGATTCTGGACCACCCATGACTGCTTTGGTTTTATGGGACACAATTCATGTTTGAAAGTGATTTACATTAAAACTTCCAATTAAAATTTCATGTTAATTTATGTTCCAAACATCAGCCTAATAGTGACAAAGTTATTTTACTATATTCTTCATTATTTTAGAAGTTAATTGAAAAAACAGTGTAGTTTGACATAAATGTGGTAAAAAAAGTGTTAAAAATCCTACAGTTACCCTACCCACATTATATAAAGAACATGTGTAGAAATAGACCCAGGAAGACATGGGATGAAGTGGTGAAGCATGATCTTTGAATCTTGGGTCTCACAGAGGCAATGACTAGTGACTGAGACCTTTGGGGATATGCCTGTACTTGAGAAGACACATCAAGCCAAGTGACATCATAGTTGTGGCTGATTCTGGTGTCACATAGCTGGCACCTGTGCTTGTGGCACATAAAAAGTGCCTTTTGAGGCAATGACCAAGACCTTTGGCATTATGTCATGCTTGAGAAGAAGACCCATCAAACCAAGTAAAACCACAGTCATGGCAGATACTGGTCTCACACAAATGACACCCATGCTGGTGGCACGTAAAAACACCCATTACATTCTCGGAGTGGTTGGCGTTAGCAAGAGCATCCAGTTGTAGAAACCATGCCAACTCAGACTGATGTCTGGAGTAGCCTTCCAGTTTGCCAGCCCAAGTCAAACCGTCCAACCCATGCTAGCATGGACAACAGATGTTAAATGAGGGTGATGTGTACCAATAGTCGTTGTTAAATCTTGTTATAGTACCATGTGTTTAAATAAAAACCTGGAAAATTTAGAGTTTTCAGGTAAAGAAAATGACCACCTCTGACACACTCTGCATGTTCGTGTGTAAGCATAACAATGGAAATAGATAAGCATTGTAACATAGTCATCCATCGTTAATTATGTAGTTTGTCACTATTAATGACAATACTTGTGTAGTAACAATAACATATAATGAAGTAACAACATAATTCAACAAACACTCCATGAAATATACACAAACCAACAAATGATATTCTGACAAACTACCAGAAGGACACCTCACAATTCTGTGTGATTAATGCCTACTCTGTCCGCCTCTCACTCAGACTGTTACTATTTATAGTGGTTTGGGCAAGTCCATTCTTTCAGTAGGTGTTCTGACTCAGACTGTTACTATTTATAGTCGTTTGGTCAAGTCCATTCTTTCAGTAGGTGTTGTGACTCAGACTGTTACTATTTATAGTCGTTTGGTCAAGTCCATTCTTTCAGTAGGTGTTCTGACTCAGACTGTTACTATTTATAGTCGTTTGGTGAAGTCCATTCTTTCAGTAGGTGTTCTGACTCAGACTGTTACTATTTATAGTCGTTTGGT
>NC_069008.1:15280271-15281666 GCF_001194135.2 Octopus bimaculoides | reverse complement strand
GAAGTCCATTCTTTCAGTAGGTGTTGTGACTCAGACTGTTACTATTTATAGTCGTTTGGTGAAGTCCATTCTTTCAGTAGGTGTTGTGACTCAGACTGTTACTATTTATAGTCGTTTGGTGAAGTCCATTCTTTCAGTAGGTGTTGTGACTCGGACTGTTACTATTTATAGTCGTTTGGTGAAGTCCATTCTTTCAGTAGGTGTTGTGACTCTCACCACCAGAATAAGTATTCTCTAGTTTGCAGCTTATAACTCAATATTATTGTTGCATCTAACTTCCATTGATTGAGATTTGTGTTTAAGTCATAACATAACCACTTTTTATTGGAAGAATTTAAACAATTTACATATAGGTGCAGGAGTGGCTGTGTGGTAAGTACCTTGCTTACCAACCAAATGGTTCTGGGTTTGGTCCCACTGTGTGAGACCTTGGGCAAGTGTCTTCTCCTATAGCCTCGGGCTGACCAAAGCCTTGTGAGTGGATTTGGTAGACAAAAACTGAAAGAAACCCATTATTTATATATATATATATACATATGCATGTGTGTGTGTGTGTTTGTGTGTCCATGTTTGACCCCCACCATTGTGTGACAACTGATGCTGGTGTGTTTATGTCCCTGTAACTTAGCAGTTCAGCAAAATAGTCCGATAGAATAAGTACCAGGCTTACAAAGAATAAGTCCTGGGGTTGATTTGTTCGGCTAAAAGGGCGATGCTCCAGCATGACCGCAATCAAATGACAGAAACGATTGAAAGAAAAAGAAAAGAACAAGGAAACACATTTCCATAAATTCTTTGAAGTGAACAGAGAGTATTACAAGAGATTTCCTCATGAAAGATAACAACTTACTTTCACAGTATCCTGCATTCTGGAAACAGTAACACCATTGCTTTCAGAGTCTCTAACAAGTCCCCTTACTGGTTCACTACTTCTTTCAGAGCAACTTTCACAAAGAAATGTTGGCTGCAAATAAGCCACACAGTATTTTCATCCGAATGCTCCAACTTATCAGCTTTCTCATTGTTGTCTGTAACTTTCATGGATATATGCAGCAAGACACACATACACAGATACATACATACGATCGTAAGATATTTCATTCTTTAAACTTTAGGTTTCTTTATATTTTATATTTTAGAATTTATAATACTCATGCTTATTTATACATAAATTTTTATACGCATATATATTTAAACATATATAAATCTATTTTTAGATTTTTATATGAATTCATATTTATATTCCGTATATTTATGTTTTAAACTTTTAAATTTATTATGTTACCATGTTATGTTGGATGTATATCTTTCAAAATATTAAATATTGATTTCCTGAATATATTATTGATGAGTTCTACGAATTTATTAATGATATAAAAACACATATATACACAT
>NC_069008.1:15271083-15279861 GCF_001194135.2 Octopus bimaculoides | reverse complement strand
TATATATATATATATATATATATATATATTATGTACATGTGTGAATTTGTGTATACATGTATATATGTCTGAATATACAAATGTTTATAAATATTTAGATGTACATATATATATGTATATATATGTACATACATATGTGTGTGTGTGTATGTATATACATATATATACATATATATATATAATGTATATGTAAAGGAAGAACTATGTTGTTATGGGAGGAACAGATCAAGAAGGCAACTGGGACACTACTCCGAATGAAGAGGACCAAAGACACATATTGGACAGCTGTGCTCAAGTTGTGCCCAGTTTGAAGGTAAATAGGCTCTTTTCTCCATTTTTATGCTTCAATCTATTCAAAAATCACTGAAACCCTAGGAAACTAATAATGGCCAGTATCATCACCACCACCACCACCACCATCATCATCATCATCATCATCATCATCATCATTATTTAATGTCCATTTTCCATGCTAGCTTAGGTTGGATGGTTTGAAATGATCCAATGAACCAGAGTCTATTTTGGCATGGATTCTACAGTTAGATATCATTCCTAATGCCAACTACTTTACAGAGTGTAAAGACTGCTTTTCATGTGGCACCAGCACTATGTATCTGTGTGAAAATAAAAAAATGAAAATTCAAAAAATGTAGGTTTTGGTGTCATAAGTTTGTGTGCCATAGGTTTGTGCCACAAGCAGAAGTGATTTCTTACATTTCAGAAAGAGCTCTTCATCCCTAACTCAGAAACTTATTAATTATCCAACAGCAGACAACCGTCTCACATTGTAAACTCTACATTTTAAAAATACAGAGATGAGGAATGGTGGTTTGTAAGAAACTATAGATGGAATTGTGATCTAGAACATCAAGGTTATCAATACCAGCAGATGACAACGTTTCCCTAAAATAAATGGAGAAACTATCAAAATACAAAAAAGACCTGGAAATAGAGGTAACTCGAATGTGGAATCTAAAATCAGAAACAATTCCTATCATAGTAGGTGCCTTAGGTATAATAAAAAAATATTCAAACAAATGCATAACAAAAACATCAGGACTTACAAATATATATAACATACAGAAAATTGCACTATTGGGCACTGCACACATCCTACGCAAAACACTTTCAATACAGTAACCATAAGAGCACCACAGCAAACCACAGCACATACCCAAGGCGCACAGAGCTGCGCTCGGTAGTGAAGTGAAAGCACATTATAAAAATAAAACTACTGAACAATAGTAATAATAATAGAATGTATTGATGTTGACTGCAATAGCTGCATCCTTGTGGATCAGGTATTTAGAGGCCTTGTGGTTCTTGTCTGATAATAGTATTTGTTTGTGGTCAGAATAGTTGAGACAGTTTCTGTTACATGACATGGGATATGACCATATCATTCATACATGGGTAATGAAGTGCAGGAGGAGAAAGAGGGGAAAACAAAACAATGATTGTTCCTTATTCTCTGAGTTTGGTGGATGGAAGAGATCCAATTATCCCAGACTCTACATAAATCTTGGCAACAAAGTGGATTCTGCAGGAATCATGGTAGAGTATCATAGTCTTGAGTGTAAAGCATTAGAATGGTCAACAATCTAATCTTCTCCACACCTAATTCCATTACTCATTATTAACCATATAAGTATTTGATAGCAAAGATTGTATTGTCGTAAATCATTTTTTCTCTGTCTCTCAGAATGTGGAAATTTTGGAGACAAGAGTTGGACTGAGACCATTTAGGAAACAAACCCGTCTGGACCAGGAAATTGTCACATTTAATGGTCGGACTAAACAGGTGAGTTCTCTTATCTCTACTACTGTCTCTTCCTTTTACTCTTACTCCTATTCTTTGACTGAATCCCTATTTCACAACCAACTTTATCTAGGAGAGAGAGCCACAAAGAAGACTATATTAGGAACATCTCCATTAAGTTGATATACAGCAAATCAAAAAGTCACTTTCAGATCTTTCGTAAAACACACAGGTCATCACTGGTTGATTTAATTGTATCTCTGATAAACTTAATACAGTAATGCCTCAAAGTAGGAATTAATTTGATCCCGAAGACCACTCATAAAGCAGAGCAATAATTTCCCATAGCACAATGTTATAAATCATAATTCATTCCCAGAAAAATATTTTACCTATAAAATTTACAACACTCGTAAATAAATGGCAACAAAACAACAGTAGAATGTAAAGAATATTTCTTGTAAAGTAAAAAGAATGTCAGGGTCGTTTGTAATGAAAAATATTATTATGATTGTTTTCTGAATCACTTTCACTCCCTCACGCTAGACTCATGAACATCATCACTTGTAGATGCGATCACTGATTTATTAGCACTCGTTGACAGACTTGTAGATTTCTTTTTTAAAAAAACAAGTCTAGAATTGTTTGCTTAAATTTCTCATTAACATGCAGAGGCACTTGTGATAGTAGAAGCTCTTTGTTCAAAATTTGGATCTTGTGCTTGAAAAATTTCCAAGGCTTTATCCAAATGTTGAAATGCTTTCATGAGTCCTTTCAACAAGAATGCATTAACTGGTGTTTCATCAACTGTGTCTTTTCCCTCTTCTATTGTTGCTTGCTCTTGCATTGCAATAAGGTTTTCGCTGGTGAGTTCATCACTATGTTACTAAAGCGGCTTCATTTGCCAATATGTCGAGATTCAATTCATTTGCCAGGTTTACAATTTCTTCTGTTTCTTTTTGTACATATTACTGCAGTGATTCAAAACCCTCAAAATCATTAAGACGGCAAAGTTTTTCCAAATGCCCCTCATGTTCTTTTGAGTTATATTATCCCATGCATTTCCTATGATTTTTACTGCTGTATAAATGTTGTGATTTTTCCAGAATTCCATTACAATAGGTCCTCCTTCTTTGTTTGTTTCTTCCTGCAGCATTGCAAATGTGTAACATAGATAATGGGCTTCAAAAGTTGCAATAACACCCTGGTCCATTGGTTGCAAAAGTGATATTTTATTTGGAGGCAAAAAAATAACTTAGGATGGAGATGTTGCAGAATTGAAGGGTGGCTCAATGCATTGTCAATAAACAATGTTACATGAAATGGAAGTTAGTTCTTATCACAATATTTCTTAATTTCTGGCAAAAAGTGATATGAAACGCCTTCTTCAAATAATGTTGCTGTAACTCAAACCTTTTTATTAGATTTCCATGACTGGAAGGGTACTTCTTAAGATGTCTTTAAGTGTCCTAGGATTTTCCACTCAATAAACTAGCATTGATTTTAATTTCAAATCCCCAGGTGCATTTCCTCCAAATAATAATGTCAGTCGATCTTTTGCAATTTTAAAACCAGACAGTGTAGAGTCTTCCATAGCAATATAACTTCTGGATGGCACACATTTCCAGAAAAGTTGTGTTTCACCAGCATTCAAAATCAGTTGTGGCAAGTAGCTCCGTTCTTCAATAATTTCTGCCAATGTTTCTGGAGATTTTTCTGCTGCATCAACATCAGTGCTTGATACTTCTTGTATTTTGACGGAATACCACCTATGTCGATTTTTAAATCAAACAAACCATCCTCTGCTTGCAACAAAAGTTTCATTTGTGTCACCTTTCATTTCTTAAAGCATATTGAAATGAGACAATACTTTGCTACAAATCGACGCCTGATTAACATTCATATGCATGCATTGTGTTTTGTCACTTATCCGTGCATTTAAAAGTTTTTCCATTTCTAGAATAATGCTTTCATCATCTCTTTTATGAGCCCAGGTTGATTGCAAAGGCTGCGCATTTCTCACATAAGATAAATATTTCTGTTTTGCTTTGAGAATTGTGCAGACAGTCGATGAGGTAAGTGAAAATTTGTCACAAATGTTTTTCACAGTTGTACCACCATTGTATATTTTTACAACTTTGCTCTTCATTTCCAAAATGATGGCTTTTCATTTCTTTTTGTTCCCATCGGTGTCCATTGTACATATTGAGTGGGTTTTAAAAATACCAAGTAGTTTCGAAGCATGAAAATATAGTTGCTCTCACCTTGAATTGCACTCGGGAACTATGGCCAGATCCTTTAGTTATCACATGTTGACACTACCGTCTTGCCACTTCCACAGACGCCATAAAAAAGGGAGAGAGGTGCCCTGTTGCTTGCTGATGTGATGTCATCTCGTCCCCTAACGGTCCTCTAGTGACATCTCTCTTTGTCCCTTCTCGTCAATAACCCTTGAGCATGGACAAACTAAGACATTGAAATTTTATGACATCATTTTACTCTATAAAATGGCTGTTTAACCTTTTTATATTCATTATAAAATAAGACTTGTAAATCTGGGGTCTTGTAAAATAGGTCCCCGTAAAGTGAGGCATTACTGTACTAGGTTTCCACCGCTTCATATCTTTAATTATCATGCCTTTATCACACACCAATTAACATATAAGACTATTTTGAGTTTACCGCTTCCATCACAAGTATAGAGGAGTTTGAGGTTGAGATCATCTTCATCATCATCATCATCGTTTAACGTCCGCTTTTCATGCTAGCATGGGTTGGACGATTTGACTGAGGACTGGTGAACCAGGTGGCTACACCAGGCTCCAATCTGATTTGGCAGAGTTTCTACAGCTGGATACCCTTCCTAATGCCAACCACTCAGAGAGTGTAGTGGGTGCTTTTACATGCCACCGGCACGAAGGCCAGTTAGGCGGTACTGGCAACGAACTCGCTCGAATGTCTTGTATACCAAAAACAAATTCTTAAACTTTGATAGTTGACACTGGATCAAGGAAGCTTCTAAAATGCCTTTTGATACAATAAGAATAAAGGCACAGACAGACAAACAACTGGTATATATATATATATATACACGTTATTAAAAAGCAGCAAAAATATTACAGAAACTGTCTGTTACTCAGAGTTTCATGTTCCCATTTGTCGGACAGGTTTGTTTATATATATTCTAAACAAAACTGTCTGATGAATCAGAACGTGAAACTCTGAGTAACAGTTTTTGTGATATTTTTGCTGCTTTATAATAAAGCATATTACTCTATCTCTGGTATTTGAGTACTATTTTTTCCACCTTGTTTCACATTTAAGTGCTTAATCTGATATATATATCATCGTCGTTTAACATCCGCTTTCCATGCTAGCATGGGTTGGATGATTTGACTGAGGACTGGTGAAACCAGATGGCTACACCAGGCTCCAATCTGATTTGGCAGAGTTTCTACAGCTGGATGCCCTTCCTAACGCCAAATACTCAGAGAGTGTAGAGGGTGCTTTTACGTGCCACCCGCACAGGAGCCAGTCCAGGGGCACTGGCAATGACCTTGCTCGAAAGTCCTTACACATGCCGCGGGCACAAGTGCCAGAAAGGCGATGCTATATATATATATATATATATATATATATATATATATATATATATATATAGGAAAATCAGAAACAAAATTAAAAACAAGTTGACAGGACATACTCAGTGAATGTAAAAGGTTGACTCACAGTTTAAGATGGAAAGAGAGGGTGTGTGTAACATTTTGAGCATGGCTCTTTGTCAGAAAGAGGAAACGTTTGGTGAGAAGAAAAAATAGTGCAAAAAAAGCACACGTGTGGTTACACAACTGAAGTACATATATTGTTGTTATTATATATGTTATTAAGGTTGTGAGCTGACAGAATCATTAGCATGCCAAGCAAAATGCTTAGCAATATTTCGTCCATCTTTATGTTCTAAATTCAATTTCTGCCGAGGTCCACTTTGCATTTCATCCTTTCTGGGTCAATAAAATAAGTACTGATGAAGCACTGGAGTCGATATAATTGACTAACCCCTCTCCCCAAATTTAAGGCCTTGTTTCTATAGTAGAAAGCATTGTGTATATATATATATATATATATATATGTTGTTGTTGTTTTCTCTCCCTTTAGGTCATTAACAACTACGGTCATGGTGGCTGTGGTCTGACAACTTTCGTTGGTTGTGCAAAAGATGTTGTGGCTATGATCAGAGAAGCTGGTGTAGCACCACGGTATGGTGCTAAACTTTAATGGTGCGAGTCATGGCTGGATTGTATTGAAACAGCATTAGCAATACACACACACACACACATACACAGGCACACATAGATATACGCATACATAGACAAACACATATATACAGATACACACACATATATGTAAACACACACATATACATAAGAACAGACATTCACACACACACACACTAATGACTAGATATAAACATATACTCACAGGTATTTAATTAGCTTAGCACAATTTCCAAACAATTAATTTCATCTTTAAAGGCAAAAAAAAAGTTTCAATGTTTACATTTTTTTTTCACGCAGTTCAATCAATTTAATTACAGATTATCAATCGGTTACTTAAGTGTATATTTAGAACAACTGATTGGGATTTGAACTCAGAGACTAAATTTCTGACCTAAGAATGCTAACGAGGTTCAAGCTTTAATAATAAATTTCAATTGAAGTCTAACTTTTTAGTGGTTGTGGCACACTGGGCCATGATGTTGGAGAGCAGCTGATAGAGTGGCACACTGGGCCATGATGTTGGAGAGCAGCTGATAGAGTGGCACACTGGGCCATGATGTTGGAGAGCAGCTGATAGAGTAGCACTCTAAAGGAGGTAATTTACAGCAGTGGATTAGCAGAATCGGTAGAGTGATGGAAAGATGGTTTGTGGTGTTACTTGAGGCTCTTTACGTTCTGCAGTCAAACCTTGCCAACGTTAACTTCACATATCATTCTTCCAGAGTCTATAAAATAAAGTACTAATAAAGTACTGGGGGTCATCGCTACTGACTAACACCCTCCCCTCGAAATTGCAAACCTTCTGCCTAGTTTTGTAACAAGTGATTTTGGTTTCAATGAATTCTCTAAATAAATAATATATTGCATTCAATACTGACTTCCTTGTAATTGTTACTATTGTTGTTCTTATTGCTTAGCCCTAGGTCATCCCTAATCAAGCAGATCTACAAAGACATTGCACATCTTTTGTTTTTGTTTTTTCAAAAGTTAGGTTGTCTAATGTATCCTTTATTAAGATAATACAATGTGATTTGAGACAGATTTGATGGCTATTTCTAGCAGAGTGACTAGCCGTATATAAGCTCCTGCATTTAACTAGGTTGCTCACCATGAAACATGAAATTTTCTATCAACAAACACAAAAAGAAATTAGCGGGGTGGGGGTGTGGGGATTAATTTCAAAATGCCGATTTTTGCCAATTTTTTTGCAGATTCGTATTCTCCGTAGCCGAAAATGGGGGTTTGTGTAGAAAAAAATATATATAAAAAGGTGTTTGGGTACAAAAGGAAGTCTTGCCTATACATTTTTTTTTTAGTTGTAGTGCAGCAGAGCACTGTATACAACACTTTCCTTCGTTATATCAAAACAAAACAGAAACGGGCCCTTGTGGAATATAAACAAGGGCAGTAATCTACTTTTACCAATCAGGTATTATTAATGATACGAGGGACCCGACAATATCGTTTCAAAATCTGTTTCTTTCAATTCAGCTTATAACGGATACTATGGCAAATTTTGTGCCTGAGCATGAAGCTTTTAATTCCATGACCTTATTCCGCCTCGGAAGAGATTTGGGAACAACAGAAAAGGCCATTATCTGGTGTAGAAGATATGGTTTATTATCAAGACAAGAAATTTGTTGTGGATGGCCATGTGTTAAAGGAAATTATTCTCGCTCAATTGATAAAGTAATTTGGAGATGTAGTGTTTGTCGGAAAACTATAAACATAAGAAAGGGTTCATTTTTTGAAAGAAGTAAATTGGAAATTTGGCAAATAATAGCATTTACATATTTATGGTGCATCGGTGCTGGAAAAGGCAAAGGTCTTGATAGAGAAGTAGTAATGGTGCAATGTGAGATAACCATATGTGCAACATATGCAGATTGGAATCAGTTTTGTCGTGATGTTTGTGAAAGCCACTTTTTAAAACATCCAACAGAAATGGATGGTGCACATGCAGAATTAATGTGGAGTCAGAGATTTGGAAATGAAGCATTCTTCAATTTTTGGAATCAAATAGCTACTGAATTATATGTTGTATGATTATTTTGGGGCTAATGAAATTTCGCACCTCTCCTTGAAAAATGCAGTTTTTTGAATAATTTTTTTTCGGATTCCTATGTTTTTAGATGTCGGGGATTATGAATATGGAAAAAAAAATTTGAATTTTTGATTTTATTAACTTAAAAGAGATCGTAGCGAATTGACGGACATGTGCAAATCGAAATTTAATACAAACAAAAACATTAAAGTGAAAAGAATTTGCCCCTTTATATATATGTTTATATATATTTTTCATTTTTATAATTTATTTTCTCTATAAACTCAAAACAAAAATGGATCTTTTTTAAAACGAGGGCCACATTTTTCATTAACGAAACACTTTGAAACTTGAAACACTGGTAGAATGTGTCATATAAAACATCTTTTTCTCTTAGTCTTCTTAAAAAAAAAAGAAATCCATAAATTATTCCATGTTAAAGTTGTCGTATTTCTGTAATTTCAACCAATCACTGACGTCCATTCAGCCGATATACATTAAGTGCCGACTACATAAACAAACGATTCTGAAACAATTAACCCTAACCGTAGGGTTAGGGTTAGGGTTAAAACAAATTTAAAATGAAAAAAGCAAATAAAACGAAGGTATGGAGATTAAATACGCTTTACATCGCTTAATCAGCCAAAGGAGTAAATTTAAACAACTGAATACTTGTCAGTGATTGGTTGAAATTATCG
>NC_069008.1:15269469-15270998 GCF_001194135.2 Octopus bimaculoides | reverse complement strand
TAAGACAATTTTTTACATGAAATAAATTCGAATACAAAAATAGATAAGTATACGAAGTTTGAAAGTCTTTCGGTACCAAAAACACTACGTAAAACATTAATGAAAAATGTGGCCCCCGTTTTAAAAAAGATCCACAAAAATAAATGTACGAAACTTGTGTACATCTTGAACATATTTACTCTATTGTTTTAGAATTATTTCTTTATTGCCCACAAGGGGCTACACATAGAGGGGACAAACAAGGACAGACAAACGGATTAAGTCGATTACATCGACCCCAGTGCGTAACTGGTACTTATTTAATCGCCACCGAAAGGATGAAAGGCAAAGTCAACCTCGGCGGAATTTGAACTCAGACCGTAACGCTAAGCATTTCGCCTGGGTTGCTAACGTTTCTGCCAGCTCGCCGCCGCCTTTTTATAATTATTTCTATCGTATATCACAATATCAAAAAATGGGCGAAGGTAAAGCCCGTGCACCACCATGTGCACTGTGCACAGTAAAAAAAAAATCTGATTAAAAACAATCAAGAATTTGCAAACGATATTGTCAGGCCCCTCGTATCATTAATAATACCTGATTGCTAAAAATAAATTGTATCGTCCGACAGGTTTGTTTAGATTCCATGAGTGCCTTTCCCTTTTCAAAACTTTTTTCTTTGCATTTCATTTAATTAGAGAGATGCGTTTCCAAAAAAGCGTTCCGAGAAGAATTCTCAAAATAAGATACACACAACAAATTAACATGGCGACAATGTATAGCTAGAAATAGCAGCCAAATCCCACACAATTCAGACATCTCTCATTCATAGCTAGAAATAGCAGCTAAGTCTCGAACAAATTGTAGACATCTCACATGTTTGTATTCACATGAGAACGTAAGTGTATAAATGTGATATTTGGTAGCAATGATAAGCATTTAAACCTCAGCCTAAATTGGGGCTAGTTTTGTAGGTTTTAGCCACGGCAACTAATCTACTCATTGTGACTCCCTTATTTTTTTCTTAGGCAATTATCTAGGGGTGGTTGACACTTTTTGATGCTGTAGCGAGACCAATTTTTATTATTGCTTATTTGAAAATATTAAGTTGGTTTATTATATTCTTACCACTCTAATCCGTTGTGATTAGTTAAAATACCTATCATTTGAGTTATTGGACATTTAGTTCTTGGTCATTCCTTGCAAACAGCTTGATTATCCATATATATATATATTAGAAGCATCAGTTGTGGCGTGCAAGAGAGACGATTGCGCTGGTATGGACATGTGGTGAGAATGGATGAGGATAGCTGCGTGAAAAAGTGCCACACCCTAACAGTTGAGGGAACCCGTGGAAGAGGTAGGCCCAGGAAGACCTGGGCTGAGGTGGTGAGGTAAGACCTTCGTACATTGGGCCTCACCGAGGCGATGACTACTGACCGAGACCTTTGGAAATGTGCTGTGCGTGAGAAGACCCGGCAAGCCAAGTAAGATCGTTGCCAGTGCCCCTGGACTGGTTCTTGTGCGGGTGGCACATGAGATGCACCATT
>NC_069008.1:15263043-15268617 GCF_001194135.2 Octopus bimaculoides | reverse complement strand
TTTGCAATCCCTTGCTCAAAATTCATTGGCAGGAGTGCTAGGACACACCAGTCATATCAACAAGTTCTTCAATTGTTCAGTGACGGTCCTCCAAGTCCAGTTCCTGAATTTTCATTTGTTCAGGAGGTTGACAGTCACACTGAACGAGGCTGGTCTTCAAGCGACAAGTGGCCATTCCTAAAGTGTGAAAACCACTTGTAAACTTGTGTTTTGCTCATAGCAGCTTCCTTGTAAACTGTTTGCAGCATGACATCTGTTTTGGCCACCGTTTTCTCCAGCAGAAAACAGAATTTCATGGAAGCATGCTGTTCCTTCATTTCAGCCATTGCAAAATTCAATGCAAAGGACGCAGCATGCGGCAATATGACATGACCAGAAGATGCCAGTCGGTAGACTGATGCCCGAGGGTCATACAAAGTGGCTTCTAGTAGCCGAATGAGTTTGTCCCACAGAATGTGTCTGGGTACTTTTCGATACCTCTTTGTATAGCAAACAACAAACTACAGAAACTATCCTTTTCCTTTCTCTTCTGTATGAATATATTTGTGTTTCATTAAGTCACTATTTTGAGAGAATGATTTACCACAGACATCACAGTGATATGGTTTCTCTCCTGTATGAATACGTTTATGCCTACTCAACTGATAATTATGAGTCAATGCTTTACCACAAATATCACAATATGGTTTCTCTCCTGTATGAACACGCTTGTGTGCAATTAAGTGACCCCTTTCAAAAAATGATTTACTACAGATATCACAGGGATATGGCATTTCCTTTGCATGAATACGCTTGTGTGAAGTCAAGGCATTACGGTTAGAGAATGATTTACCACAGACATCACAGTTATATGATTTCTCTCTTGAATGAATATGTTTGTGCCTAGTTAAATCACGATTTTCATTGAATGATCTACCACAGATATCACATTCGTATGGCCTCTCTCCTGTATGAATACGTTTGTGTCTAGCTATATTACTGCTTCGAGAGAATGATTTACCACAGATATCACAATGATAAGGTTCTTCTCCCGTATGAATACGTTTGTGATTAGTTAAGGCAGAATTTTCAGAGAAAGATTTACCACAGATATCACAGTGGTATGGCCTCTCCCCTGTATGAATACGTTTGTGTATAACTAAGTAACTATTTTCAGTGAATGATTTACCACAAATATCACAATGATATGGTTTCTCTCCTGTATGAATATGTTTGTGTCTAGTTAAGTGAGATCTTTGAGAGAATGATTTACCACAGACATCACAGTGATATAGCTTCTCTCCTGTATGAATACTTTTGTGTTTAGTTAAGCCAGAACTATAAGAGAATGATTTACCACAGACATCACAGTCATATGGTTTCTCTCCTGTATGAATACGTTGGTGCCTAGTTAAGTAATTATTTGCAATGAATGATTTACCACAGATATCACAATGATATGGTTTCTCTCCTGTATGAATACGTTTATGTGTAGTTAAATGAATACTTTGAGAGAATGATTTATCACAGATATCACAATGATATGGTCTCTCTCCTGTATGAATACGATTGTGTTTTGTTAAGGCAGTGTTTCCAGAGAATGATTTACCACAAATATCACAATGATAGGGTTTCTCTCCTGTATGAGTACGTTTGTGTGCAGTAACATGACTACTTATAGAAAATGATTTACCACAAATATTACAATGATATGGCTTCTCTCCTGTATGAATACGCTTATGTGCAGTTAAGTGACTAATGTTAGAGAATGATTTACCACAAATATCACAATGATGTAGTTTCTTTTCTGTATGGGTGCGTTTGTGTGCAGTTAAATTACTACTGTCAGAGAATGATTTACCACAGACATCACAATGATATGGTTTCTCTCCAGTATGACTACGTTTGTGTATAATTAGGTCACTTTTTTGAGAGAAGGACTTTGTACAGATATCACAGTCATATGATCTCCTCTGTTTTATCATGTGTTCAGGGGAAATCAATTCTATAATCTTCTCACTCTTTTCCATTATTTTCCTCTCAAATCACAGTTGATATATTCTTCTTGCTTTTGTTTTTATACTTTATTACTCACAAATACTTCTACTGCTGCATTTCTGTCCATTGCTACTTTTGTCTAGCAAACGTTTCACAGGAATTCTACCAGATTTGTAGAAACAATGTTATACATCTGTTTCATATAATATTTTCTTTTATTCCTTAAAACATGGTAGATATTGAGGAGGTTTCTTCTGTTATGTCAGTGTCATCTGATGTTCTGAAATTATAGAAAAACAACAGTGTAAGATGTGGAGGCTACTTAAAACATACAGATTCGTTTCTATTGAGATAATCTGTAGAATTAAAGATATACCCTAACAACTGAGCTGTATGTCTCACAGCTACATAAAGAAGTGCTAATCTCTAAAAAGTAGATGGAACATGTGGAAGTGGGACATCCTGGAAGACAGGGTATGAAGTGCTGAAGAGCAAACTCAGGATGCTGAACTTTCCAGGTGATATGACAAAGACTGAGATGCCTGGCACCTCGTTGTACTCAAGAAAACCTGCACTCTGCAGCAGAAGCGTTAAGACTCATCTCTCTGGTGGTGAAAAGTACTTGTGGCCCATTCCTCATAAAAATGGCCAAGTGTACTGCAATATCCATTTACTTTCATCCTCTTACGACGGTTACATGTTACTCAAAAATTGTAATAGTGTTCGGTGTCGTAAAAGCGGGTAGAAATCAGATTTTCTTAACTTTTTATAAAAGGCTTCGCCACCCACATCATTTTCAAATGCGTGGTGAAGATAATTTGAAAAAAAAAATCGATACTACTTAAATACAGAGGTCCCTTAACAGAACTACTTAAATACAGGTGTTACGTACAAAACATTTTAAATGTAAGCTGTGTGGACGTGCAACGACATCGTAACCCTAACCTTCCCTTTCATAACGTTACATGCTGAATCGGGACCTCTGTATTTAAGTAGTGCCAAAAAATTCCCCTCAACATGGATAATATCCAATTTAGATGTGGATGCGACACTCCGCCTTATTTTTCATCATAATTTTAAATCCACAAGTACGAAGAAGTCGACGTGTATAAATTATCCATAATCACCATTCAATCGTACCTTGTTTTTTTTTCACCAAAAATTCCTACAAAATCCTCATCTACATCATCTGAAACGTACTTTCAGTAATTTTTATTTAAAATTATCCATTTTGGAGAAAGTTATGAGGAAACAAACTGCTAATGGAATGGGCACAAATCGGTAGTTATACAAAGAAACAAAGATTCCATAAATTATATAAAAAAATAAAAAAATGTATCGGTTTCTGAACATTTCAGAATATTTCTTAAACTAAAACACACAGCAATCTGAAGTGGTAACGACGGAGAGTGTAGACGTCCACAGCTAGAAATGGCAGCCAAATCTCGCACAAATCATAGACATCTCTCTTTCATAGTTAGAAATAGCAGCCAAATCCTGCACAAATCAAGGACATCTCTCATTCATAAAATAGAAAAGACACAAAGAATCGTCGCGCCAAAGAGCGAACGTCTACAGAATTAAAAGCAATGAATACTTTCATTGCTTATCACTTACAGAAATGTTTCACAAAGGCTAGTGTTGTTATTATATATGTGTGTGTCTGGCAGTTGAAAAATGCGTTGTAGGTTCGTATTATAATCAGCTGATTAAAAGAAATTCATTCACTGGACATTTAACCGGATATCAGTAGGAAGTACGTCCAATGCGCATGCGTTTGTTTTCTCTTAAATATTTAAGGCAGACAACTCTTGTCTCACAACTATCGGAACACGCTTCTCACGAACTCAGTTTCTGGTATAGTTGTTATAAAAGAAATTGCTCACGACGTAATGTGCACACTGAATTCAGAAAAACCGAAGAGAACAATAAAAATGCTGTCAAACAGGTCATATGATGATTTGCTAGCCACGTCTGCCATTATTACCAAGCAGCTTTACTACAATTTTTTTGTCATTTCCTTTTACGAGAAGGAATTTTGACAGTTATACATATTTCTGAATGCTGTTTGAGGCAAGTAAAGAGGTTGGCGTCAAGAAAGTCAACCAGATTTAAACATGACCCTAAAAGAACAGAACCACAATGAGTGGATTAATTGTTGCTGTGGTTAAAAACCTTCAAAACTAACCCGAATTTAGGCGAATGTTTTAGTGTCTATTATGAATTGTTACATTTATATAGTTACGTTCTCATAGGCATACAAACATGTCCAGTTAAGCCATAACTTTCGCAGAATGATTAAATGCAGACATCACGATTTAGGTAAAATATTTGGGCCAAATTGGCAAAGAATGGCACTGTCAAGAGAGAAATGGAGGGGCATGGTGAGTGAACTATAACATCCGATAGGATGGTCAATGCAGTCAAATATAAATACTAGCATACACACACGTGTGTGTGTGTGTATATATATATATATATATGTGTGTGTATATATATATATATATATGTATATATATATATATATATATATATATCCCCTCAAAAATTGCCAGAGAGGTTATAGAAGAGATCAACGAGAGACAAGTGCTGAAAAAAAATGAAAAAATACGCATGCGCACCACACGTACTTCCGCTTGGACCTTCATTGCGGAATAGTTTATGTCCTTTGCGTGAAGTATTGTCCATCAACTGCTAATATTTATAATGAATTTTTCGACTACCAGATACACTCATATATAACAACACTATCCTTTATGAAACATTTTCGTAAGTATTAAACATTGATTCATTCCGTAGACGTTCGGTTTTGACGTCTTTCTTCTATCTTATCCTTGATTTGTGCGGAATTTGGCTGTTTCTAAATATGGAAACTACCTTCTACACTTTCCATCGTTGCCGCGTTTGTTGTCTGTTTTAATTTGAGAAATATTGTGAAATACATTCAGAAAGCAATACTTCATTATAATTTATCGAATGTTTGTGTCTACAGCGTGTCCACAAAGTCTGGGTACATATGGATTAACACGTACTTTAAGAAATTATTTCTTATATTTAATTGTTTATGTTATGATTTTATTTACTCTACGTACCCAGACCTTCTGGACACCCTGTAGATATAATTACTGATGTGTTCCCAAACCACTAGTAAATTGTTTCCTCATAACTTTCTGAAAAATTAATAATTCGGTACTACTAAAGCAGCGCGGACCCGAACGCGCAGTCGCGCGTCAGCGCTAGCTAGTCGTGAGTGGTCGATCCTAACCCTAAACACGTATTCATTTGCACACGCGGGTTAGGGGGATCTTTTTTAAAACGGGGGCCACATTTTTCATTAACGAAACACTTTGAAACTTGGAACACTGGTAGAATTAACCCTAACCCTAGGGTTAAAGCAAATTTAAAATGAAAAAAGCAAATAAAACGAAGGTATGGAGATTAAATACGCTTTACATCGCTTAATGAGCCAAAGGAGTAAATGTAAACAACTGAATACTTGTCAGTGATTGGTTGAAATTATCGAAATAAGACAATTTTTTACATGAAATAAATTCGAATACAAAAATATTTTTCTGTTCTATAACACAAAATAGATAA
>NC_069008.1:15244556-15263033 GCF_001194135.2 Octopus bimaculoides | reverse complement strand
ACGTAAAACATTAATGAAAAATGTGGCCCCCGTTTTAAAATAGATCGGGTTAGGGATAGGGACAGGGTTAGGGTTAGGATCGACCACTCAAGACTAGCTAGCGCGGACGCGCGACTGCGCGTTCGGGTCCGCGCTGCTTTAGTAGTACCGAATAATTTTAAATAAAATTTTCTAATTATATGTCTCAGATGCTGTTGATTATGTGGGAAATTAGATTTGCAAAAAACAAAAAAAAATCAAATTGAGGGGAGGAGGAAGGCAAAGGTAATTCTCGCACCTTGGCTTTTTCTCATTCGTTTTAGTGATACAAATTACAGTAGTGGTGAAAAATAAAAGGCCTTTCGTGATACTCTTACACCAGGGATGTGCCATCTAGTTAGGCAAGGTAGGCATTGCCTACCTTGAATAAAATAGATCGATAGCAGCATTTTCCTTTTATGGCAAAATATGCAACTAATTCAATAAAATTATGAAGGTTACTCTGATTATTAAAATGCAAAATATTTTATTTTTTTGTCGATGAGGTAAGCATAATTTTTCCTCTGCTTTTCAATCTTGGTATTTAAGCTACGCATAGAACTGCTGTAGTACACATGCCATGTACATTCCTACAAACAACGTTTTCTTTATGTGCTATAAAGGCAGATAGAAATCTGCTTACAGCTCAGTCACGCACCTGTTTCGCTTATTTTTTACTACATAAAGGTTACCAACTTCCTACCCTGAGTAATTACTAATGGCACATGCCTGTCTTAAACCCAGGAACTTTTCAACACACCCCTGTAAACTTGAATAAATTAATGAGTTCAATTGTTAATCTTAAATGTTTGCTTCTACAGTTTGTATCTGTAAAACCATTGTAAGTTTTCCATTGTTGAATTTTTTAAGTAACCCCTATAACTTACATTGTTGTTTTTTTTATTATTTTAGAATATCTGATGTCATTTGGGATACCAAGAGATATATGCTCCTTATCTATCATCTTTTGAAGACTGAAGAAAAATGTTATACAGAAGAGATATATAACACTGTTTATATAAATCTTTGGCAGAATTCCTTTGAACTCTTTGTTCTGAAATGAAACCATCACCAAAATTAATATATGTTTCTGACTGGAGTGCTAAAAGATGAATTTGTGTGCTAACGAAAATTGCATAAATTTATATGAGGCAACACGGGACAGAAATATAACAGTGGAAGTATTTGTAAGGAATAAACTCAAAGAATAGAAGCAAGAAAAAAAAAAATATTCATTGTGATTTAAGAAGAAAAATAATGGAAGAAAGTGAGAAACTTAAGGATGTGGTTTTTCCTGAAGGCATGATAAAAGAGAAAAGTAAATTGTCATATGACTGTGATACCTGTAAAAAGTCATTCTCACAAGCAGGTAACCTAAATACTCATAAATGTATTCATACAAGGGAAAAGCCATATTGCTGTTATATCTGTGGTAAATCATTCACTGGAAGTATTAAATTAACTAGGCATGTACGTATCCATACGGGGGAGAAGCCATATCAGTGTGATATATGTGGTAAATCATTCTCTCAAAATGATGTGTTAACAACACACAAACGTATTCATACAGGTGAGAAGCCATATCACTGTGATATCTGTGGTAAGTCATTCTCTCGAAGTTATCATGTAACTTCTCACAAGCGTATTCATACAGGAGAGAAGCCGTATCGTTGTGATATCTGTGATAAATCATTCTCTGTCAGCAGTAACTTAACTACTCACAAATATACTCACACAGGAGTGAAGCCATTTCACTGTGATGTCTGTGGTAAATCATTCTCTGCAAATAGTCACTTAACTACTCACAAACGTATTCATTCAGGAGAGAAACCATACCACTGTGATATTTGTGGTAAATCATTCTCTGGTAGTGGTGACTTCACAAAGCACAAACGTATTCATTCAGGAGAGAAGCCATATCACTGTGATATTTGTGGTAAATCATTCTCTGAAAGTTATAAAGTAACTAAGCACAAACGTATTCATTCAGGAGAGAAGCCATATCACTGTGATATCTGTGGTAAGTCTTTCTCTCAAAGTTATAACTTGACTAAACACAAACGTATTCATTCAAGAATGAAATCATTTCACTGTGATGTCTGTGGTAAATCGTTCTCTTTAAGTAGTCACTTAGCTGAACACAAAAGTATTCACACAGAGGAAAAGAGATATCTCTGTGATATCTGTGGTAAATCATTCTTCAAACGCCGTGCGTTAAATAGACACAAACGTATTCATACTGGTGAGAAGCCATTTCATTGTGATATCTGTGGTAAATCATTCCGCATAAGTAGTGACTATACTAAACACAAGCGAATTCACTCAGGAGAGAAGCCATATCACTGTGATATCTGTGGTAAATCATTCTCTCAAAGTAATAATTTAACAAAACACAAACATATTCATACAGGAGAGAAACCATATCATTGTGATATCTGTGGTAAATCATTTTCTCAAAGTCATAACCTAATTTCTCACAAACGTATTCATTCAGGAGAAAAGCCACATCATTGTGATATCTGTGGTAAATCATTCTCTGTAATTAGTAACTTAACTTCTCACAAACGTATTCACACAGGAGAAAAGCCCTCAAATTAGCGACCCACTTAAACACATATGTATTCAAACACGAAACAAGTCACATCACTGTAACATCTGTGATAGATCATTCTCTGGAGGCTGTCAGTTAACTAAACATGTATCTATTCATATTGAAGTGTAATTGTATCAATATGAAAATTCATAACGATAACAGCCAATATTTTAAGCTTTATCTATTGTTGTGATAGCTTTGTTGGTTTTAGCCTTACCAAGAACTAAGCTATTCATGGTAGCTGCCTTTTTCAGGCTGTCTTTTACATCTGTTCAACTTTTTCTGATGCCAACCCTTTTAGTTACCTCTCACAACATGCAGGGACATGATTCACTACTAAAATTCCGATATGAAAAATGACCTGCAAAACACCCATTGATAACAGTCAATGTATTCAAACAGGAAAGGCAACACAACAGTGTCTGGTAATGCCTCCTAACACTACAGTTTATAATATCACTACAACTCTATCTACACTGGTGAGATAACTTACCTCTGTGATATTCTTAATAAAAGTAATTTCTTCCAGGTTTTGAACTGAAACTGTGTTGAATCCAATATTTGGGAGGAGTCATACTTAATAAAGCATATATAAACACACTCACTTGCTGTTATCTAATGTTTCACTTTTTTTTGCTAAAGCAGTTGATGTTTGTTTATCTTCTTAAAAGTATTTTTTGCTACACTAAATCTGTAATGTTCTGAATGGTGAGTGAGAAATAAATTTTGATGTAACATAAGCAAACATCAACAGGTTTTGATAAAAGAAAGGATGTGAAATGCAGACAACAATCAGTGAGTGTTATTATAAACTTTATTATTAATTATGGCTCTTTCCAAATTTGACTAAAGTTCTTTTCAAAATATTCCATATAACATATTTCTGGAATTGAGAAAAGATTGATTTGATATTGTTGGTAAACTATTGAGAAATGTACTCTCTGAGATCAATTATATCATCACTGTACAATTGACATGTTTGATGAAGGAAGGGAATATACAACAAACTTTCAATAATTGCTTTTTCCATCTTAAATGTATATTTGAAATCTTGTCTTCATCGGTGCAAGATATATATCATCATCATCGTTTAACGTCCGCTTTCCATGCTGGCATGGGTTGGACGGTTTGACTGGGGACTGGTGAGCCACATGGCTGCACCAGGCTCCAATCTGATTTGGCAGAGTCTCTCCAGCTGGATGCCCTTTCTCATGCCAACCACTCCGAGAATGTAACAGGTGCTTTTATGTGCCACCGGCACGAGGGCCAGTCAGGCGGTACTAGCAACACCCTCGTTCAAATGTTGTTTTCTACGTACCACCGGCACAAGTGCCAGTAAGGTGATGCTGGTAACGATTACGCTCGAATGGTGCTTTTTATGTGCCACTGGGACGGGGGCCAGTCAGCGGCCTGAGACGATCACTCTCGGATGGTGCTCTTAGCGCTCTACTAGCACAGATGCCAGTCATGCGGTGCTGTCATTGAATTTGATTTCACTTGCCCCAACAGGTCTTCACAAGCAGAGTTTAGTGTCCAATGAAAGAAAGGTACACCTAAGTGGGCTGGTTACACCACTGGCATCGGCCACAGGTTATGGTTTCACTTGGCTTGCCGGGTCTTCTCAAGCACAGCATATTTCCAAAGGTCTCGGTCAGAAGTCATTACCTCGGTGAGGCCTTATGTTCAGAGGTCGTACTTCACCACCTCATCCTAGGTCTATCTCTTCCACAGGTTCCCTCAACCGCTAGGGTGTGACACTTTTTCACACAGCTATCCTCATCCATTCTCACCACATGACCATACCAGCGCAGTAGTCTCTCTTGCACACCACATCTGATGCTTCTTAGGTCCAACTTTTTTCTCAAGGCACTTATACTGTCGAGTATGCATTTCACATTACACTGACATTACACATCTATATATATATATATATATATATATATATATATCCTTATTCACATAGTTTTACATTGAAATTTAATTAAGAAGCAAGGGATGGGATCAGATGATTTCAAGCATTGTAGCGACAAATAGCTGCCTGGTAATTAAGTTTGTTTGGTATGTAATGAATTTTTATTGTTTTTATTTGATTTGTTGTGAAGTTAAATTGGTCCTACAAAATATATACAATTTTCTGTCTATATATTCATGTTTAAAACGTATTTCATTATTATATCTATAAAACTAGTTATAAATTAAAAAGATGTAATAGGAAAAATTCCAGTTGTCTTCTTGTTTAATATATCAACACTTGTTAGAGACTAGTAGTTCACTTAAATACATAGTGAAATGTGTAAATAAATCACTAATTCACAAAAAATATGTTAATGCAGCAATATTCTTTGGAAAACTTGGAATGGCTTATGTGGCAAATTTGTAAAATGTTGAATATTCTCTTCCTCCACCAAACGCAGTTATTGTGTTAGCAAGAAATACAGGAATCACAGAAGAAATATCTCTTTCTAGTATATGCATTGTCTACTACAGTCTGGTATATTGGTTTGCGTGATGTGGGTGTGACAGAAAGGGTTATGTTAAGTAAAGAAGGTTGAGGAGTTACGCAGGTATAGGGTTATAAATCATCTGACTACAGTAGAGTGAGCTTAAGATGTATGTGTTGGTAGTTATCAAACGAAAGAAATTATTTATTGTAACAATGTGGAATTAAGGTTTAAAATTGTTAGTTTAATGAAAGGTATGCATAAGGTTAGCAGTAGCAAATGAGTAAAAACACAAAGATCTTAAATCTTGTACATTGGCAGAGAATATCCAAAGTAGAAGCTAAAATATGCTATGTGATCACTAGAGAAGAATATTTAGTCAAACTTGTAATTCCAATTAAAATAGATAATGAAATTTAAAATTATGGAATAGTACAGAGTTCAAAAGTGGTAAATGTAAAATAGAGGAAGTGAATAAAGATGTCAGATAGGTACATAGAAAAATATTCATAAGAAGAGGTGACTAATAAGGTGGAGCTTAATAAAGTATAAGAGGTACATCTACTTTATGCAGGTGAGACATGTTGAGAGATTCAGAGCACTACATTTAGATTTGTGATAAAATTGGAACATCTTAAAGAATCTGTGGACACAGATGGTAAATGCTTCGTTGCGTTTATTTAATAATAATAGTGAATCAAGTAATAGAATTTGTTAATATTTTGTTAAACATAACCAACATGGGTAATTTTTGTCCTGGTATGGAACACCAATATCTATGATACACCAAATGATATTATATGGTACATTGTTTTTCTTAAGGTTCTGTATGTGGTTAACTAGTGAGATAGATTTATTGTGTTTATCAGATTTAAAGAAACTCAGGTGGGCTTAGTATCAGCACTTAAAATTGACCATGCCCTCAGTAATAGAGTTTTGTTGTATGCTAAAGGTGCACTTAAAAAGAATGTTGAATTATCTGCAGTTGCTATGTAGTGGTCCTGGGTATGACTGTAAACTGCATCTGGTACTGGGGCCCTGGTTCAGAGTTTTGAGGAGTGTGGAACCACCTCTTAGCCACTATTGTTCCCAGGTCTACTCTGACCCGGAGTAGTAGCACCTGTAAGGGTCCCAGCTATTGGTTAACTAGCATATCATGGAATTGCTTTGGAAAGAAGGTCACTGACAGACGCACCAATAGAGAAGAGACCATTCAACTCTTTAGAATCCTGAAAAGCACTGGGCTTGTGGTGGTTGTTGCACCAAGTTAATACAAGTTTGATGAACGAGGGGGAAGGGACTGGCTGTGCACAAACCATGCCCACTATTATAATATTTGTCATGCAAGTTGTTCAACAAACCAAGGTAGCAACATTATCACACTTTCTTCAAAATCCGGTGGTGATAGGGAAAGAAGCCACAAGGACAAGTTGAGAGTGCTACTGGACATCTTTAGCTTTGACTCTGCAAATAGATGGCCAAAGGACGATGGTTTTCTGTGTTTTGCTGAACCCTTTTTGGTCAAAGCAACAATAGAGTCCATACATATAAACAAGATGAGCTTCTTTCAGTTTCCATCTGTCAAAAAGCTTGGCAGCCCAAGGTATAAGTAGAAGACACCTAGGGTGCTATGCAGTGGGACTGAACTTGAAACCTTCTGTTGAAAGCAAACCACAGCCTCCCCTGCACCTATAGCAGAACATCTTTTCAAATACCAATCACCAGCATTTTGAACTCTTTGCACAAGTCTTTGAATTCAACATTGTCCATCTTCTTCTCTGAATTCTTCTTTAATAGCATCATCTTTCAGGCAAGTCACAACATCTTTGGAATGGTCAAACCAATGAATCTTATTTTCAGTTTTATAACAAACTTACTTTACATTTGTATGAACGAGATGATGGTCAGTCCAGTATTCAGCTCCCCACATAATGAGGACACCACACACATCATGAACTTCACACCTAACAAATATGAACAAATTCAATTCTATACCACTGCTTCAAGCCTTAACACATCTAGGTTGTTTTCTATTTATCTGCTTTCTGGTACATGGTGTTTGCCATGCACAACTCCAGCTCCCAGTATATTTGCAACAGTAATAAGCCATTACTTTCTAAAGTATGCCTAGGTTTGGTAATCCTTGCCAACTCCGGCACTGAAGACAGTAAGTATAACAATATTATCGGCACAAGGAATTTTGCAAACAAACTTCTTTAATGAAATATAAAAAATGCTAGATTTTCATCTTCAGAGGAACCTCTGGTTGGAGAGTAGACACTCACTAGAGTAACAAATTTGTTGTTTAACAATGGCATCATCATTAACATGGCTGCTCTTAGAACTTATAAACTATGAAATTCTTTACTGCAACTGCTACATCAAGCTTTCCTCTTGCACCCTTCAATTGTTGTTCCTTTAAAAGGTTTAACCACCACATTATTCTGTAACGTGACCCCTCTTCAGAGATTCTTGTTTTAAACAACACCATTACAGCCATGTTATATAGATGCAGCTCCTATGCTACAAAGACTGGTCTTCTTTCAGGCCACATTGAAGAGGAGTTTACCATCATCGTTTAACGTCTGCTTTCCATGCTAGCATGGGTTGGTCTATTTGACTGACAACTGGTGGACCAGGAGGCGCCACCAGGCTCCAATCTCATTTGGCAGATTTGTAATGTAATATTCAAGCAATCAATATTTAAATGTCTGAATATTCTTGAAGTAGCAAGGTGATGGCTGGGTTTAGCCTGCAATGCCCAAGTTTGCCTAGTGTCTTTCACTATCTGTTCCTGAGCCCTTTTTGCATTATTACTCTGTAAGGGAAGAGTTATTAAATTAACAAAAAATAATGGTACTCATTGGTGAATCTTAGCATTGAGTTGCTCAGTCAACATCAGCTGCTTGGGGAAGAAAAATTAACACACTTGTCCAAGATTGAATGTGTGTTTATAGGTTTTATCAATTATAATTCCTTTCCAATATAACAATAGTCTCAGATCAGAACTCTTGCACAATTCAAAATCTGAAACAAATTGCTTGTATTAAATGTCACAAAGGTGTATTATTTCACCAATGTAGATGTTTTTGGTACGATATAAACTAGAGTTTTGGGAGGCTGTTGTTACAAATGTTTCTCCTTGCCTTTGTGAATGCATTTACTATTGCTATTTTTAATGGAAGGAATTATGACTAGACCATATCTCTGCATACTGTAAGAGGTTACTAACAGGTTATGGCATTAAGAAAGGGCAGCCTGCTGTGATTGACACCCTAAAAAAGTGAGCCACAATGATTGGCATAGTTATTGCCATGGCCCCCAAGTCCACTAGGCTAACACCCAAATTTAGGTGGAGTTTAAGGTGTATGTTATGAATTTTCTCATTCATAAAGACACTGCTATATAAATTCATCCATGTCTATTTAAGACAGTATTTTGAGAAGATGACTTTTTCCAGATTTGACGGTCATATGGCAACTTATCTCTTTTATCAGATCTTAAGGAAAACTCAATTCTTTAAAGTTTCTTCTTTCCACAATTTTCCTTTTCATATCATATATATATATTTTTTGTTATAGTTTATTTCTGCTGAGTATGTCTTTTTAAACAACACTTTTACAAGTTTGTTCAATCATTACAGAAGCTCCTCTTATAGATACCTGGGTCATTGATGTTCAGAAATTTAGCTAATAGTCTTAGTTCGGAGGAAATATTTCACAGGAATTCTACCATAGATTCATAGAAACAGTGTTATATGTCTGTTCTGTATAATATTTTCCTTTAGTATTTAGAAAATGATTTACTGAGGACATATTTTCAGTTATGGCAATGTCATCTGATATTCTGAAATAATGAAGGAAGAAAACAGCTTCTAATAAATACAAATTCAAAAGTGGAAGATTTATTGTATTTCTTTAGAGAAAAACATTTACCTGAACTTTTTCATTTATCAAAGTTCAGGTTACAGAAACTTGGGTGAATCAGACATATTTGTTAACTACAGCTACACTTCCATATTGTGTAACATTATATATGCCAGGATGAGTGGAGAGTTTTTTTAAATTTCAAGTTATAATTAATAGCCCTAACAAATTACATGCAAAAAGCATTTATTTGGCAAAATATATCCCATATTCTATTGTCTGTTGCTATTGTTCCACACTTGGGTTGTAATCTGTTGATGCAAGAACTGGGGTTCCAGCCCCTCAAATTTGCACCTAACTTGAATGTTAGGGGATTGTCATGTAGGAGTGCATGTCTTCAATTGACCAATGCCGAGTAGCAGGCTTTCAAAGCATCTTGTACTGCAGCTGAGACAAACTCAAAGTGCAACATCCCCTCAACCTGTTCAAACCACTCTTCTTTGACAACAGATTCTGGAATGAAGTGACTGATTTCTCTTATTAGGATTATGAAAATAGATTCATTTTTCATCTCCAGTTACAATTCAGTTGCAAAAACAGGCATCTCAAGAATTTGTTAGCAAATGTTCATATGTTGAGCCTGGTCATTGGTCAGTTCATAAGGAACTTCTTGACAGCATCTGTTCACAAGACTGAACTTGTAGAGGTGTCAGCTAATAGTGCTTTGTGAAGAATTAAATTCTGCTAACAATAACATAGGCGTAGGAGTGGCTGTGTGGTAAGTAGCTTGCTTACCAACCACATGGTTCCGGGTTCAGTCCCACTGCGTGCCACCTTGGGCAAGTGTCTTCTACTATAGCCTCAGGCCGACCAAAGCCTTGTGAGTGGATTTGGTAGACGGAAACTGAAAGAAGCCCGTCGTATATATATGTATATATATATGTGTGTCTGTGTTTGTCCCCCAACATCGTTTGACAACCGATGCTGGTGTGTTTACGTCCCTGTAACTTAGCGGTTCGGCAAAAGAGACCGATAGAATAAGTACTAGGCATCCAAAGAATAAGTCCTGGGGTCGATTTGCCCGACTAAAGGTGGTGCTCCAGCATGGCCGCAGTCAAATGACTGAAACAAGTAAAAGAGTAAAAGAGAATACAGGTGCTTGAATGTTGAACCATTTCAAGCAAGGTCTCATCTTGTGTTTGAGGCTGGGGTCACCTTTCTTAAAACATCTGGACCAGTTTTGTGCCACATGTTCATTGACAGTTTCTCAGCCTTCCACATCGTTAATTTCTTTTACTGCTGCCCTTACACTCACTCTTTTTCCTACAGGTAGTGCAAAATGGCTCTAATTGCAATTTTTTCACCTCTCATTATTAAAGTTCTAAAACAAAGAATGAACAATTCAGCAATGATTGGACAAGTTATATCAAATGAATGATATACAAGTTGCCAAAAATATCAGTGGAAATCTGAAAAGACTTTTGACTCTGCCTGGTATCAAACCAGAGAATATAATGTACAGCAGCATTCTTCTCTCTCCAGAAATATAATTTGAATTTGTTGTTCAGCTCCAAGTCAACTCTGAGCAGACGTATTAAAAACATTCCATTCATGAACATCCTGTCTTTGTAGGATTGTATGTCTAGGGCTACAGATTTAAAATTGGTGCTCAATTTTTAAAAGGCAAAGGAAAAATTTGAAATATGTGGCTGTTATTTCTTCTAGGTCCTGTGAGAGCTATGATAAGAACCAGGTTGTTTTCATAGGTTCTACAGTTTTTATTACAATTCGAAAATAAACATTGACAAACAAAGAAAAGACAAGTGTAGGAAAGAAAAAAACATTAACAAAAAATATAAGAGGCATGTCTTCATAAGTTTGCTACCCAGATGTAATTTTAGGTTCAGTCCAAAAATACAGTGCATTTAGCAAGTGTCTTCTACTAAAGCAACAGTGAGTGGATTGCATAGGTGAAAACTGTTAGTGTTGTGTGGGTGTGTTCTCGTTTTGATATCATATGTTGGATCAACCTGTCATTTGTCTACTATCTTCATTGGAAACCAGTGAGGGTTGATGATAGAAAGGGCATGTGACCACAATAATTCTTCTTAAATCTTGTCTGACCCAAGCAAGCATAGAAAAGGGAATGTTTAAATGATGATAATGATAACAGTTGTTTGTTCTTCATGACTTGGCCTTTCTTAGCAGGTTCTTCTTTTGCAGAACATTATCATCGTTTTAACACAAACCTGTTTCATAGCAAAGTAATGGTTTTGGTTGACTGTTAGGTGACTATTGGCCAGCCCAAGGTTATAATAGCAGACACTTGTCCAAGATGCATTGCAGAGGGACGAAACCCAAAACTTGCTTTGGAGGCACACTTTCTCGTTACCCAACCATTCAACCCAGTTAAATGCTCATATTTATTATTTAATTTTTATGAAATCAATTATTTAATGCTAATTGCAACATCTTTGAGTGTGTGTATATGAAATTGATTTTCATTTGAATTGAAATATGATGACAATGCACTGTATTTATTTGTGTTTACCAATCCTGGTAGATGGTATTTTGGAATAAAAGCCCCATGCCTCAAGGGCAAGAAAAGAAATGGGTAGTTTGTTTTGTTTTTTCATTTTTTTCTTATTCTTGTATAGTGAAAATTACAATTGTTAATTTTTTTGCTCCTCTCACCCCACTTGCATGCCCTTTTCCTTTCCCTTAATCTTAGGGCCTCCGTACAGAAACTGCCTCTTGTAACCCTACACATGGATCCCTGACTAATATCACTTTGCCACTTCACTCATTAAATATGTTAAGAATAACATAATTTATGCTTTTTTCTATATGTAGGAAGGCAGTTGTGGAACATGTACAAAACAGAAGGGACTGCATGGAAATGACATGAGGCATAACTACAGTTTGGTGCCCCACATTAGGCTGTTTCTTAACTTTCTGAAAAAGAGATATTCTTGTTAATTAAACTTTGCAGAGATGAATTTTTGAGGGACTAAATAATGATTATCTTCATTAAGAAATTAGGAAAACTTTTTTGGTGGGATTTCCAATTTTTTTCAACCCCACTCCAATTTTGTTATTTTCAGCGTCCTTAACTTTAGCATTTTTCACAGTTTTTTTAAAGAAATCTAGACATTTAAAAACTTATTCCTGCAAACTGTCATTTAAAAATGTGTGTTTTAATGAGTTATGAGGAAATAAATTCAAGGGTGGGACACCAAACTGTAGTTGCGTTCAAAACAAGGATCACATAAAAATGATATTCTACCTTCCCCCAGTTTACAAATAAATCATTTTACGTGATTATTGAGATGAAATAGAGTATGTGAGGAGTTTTCTTGTTAAGTGTGGGTGGGTCTGCTAAAGACCTTCATATCGCCAGGCATCTCGATGCCTGGTCATTTCCTCTGTGAGGTCTAGCTTCCTGAGATCAGTCATTACCACTTCATCCCACGTCTTCCTGGGTCTCCCATCCACTTTCAGTGATCAAAGAACTCTGTTGACAATGAAAGGTCACTCTTTCCAAGTAAAATGCAAATTGTATGATGCTTGTGTAGATACATGGTAGCAAGATATGGGCACTGAGCCCAGAGGAGTGAAGCTGTTATGCTCTGCTGGATGTGCAATGTTAGTGTGCATCTTATCTATAAACTAGTATTTCCATCATTTCCACCGCATTAACTTCTACCTGCTTACTCCCATTCACATTCTTATGAAAGTGTCCCCCCCCTCCCACACCCTTTCCTATGACCCACCATCCATGTCCTCTCTTGTGCAACCCATGCCAGCAGGGAAAGCAGATACTGAATGATGGTGATGACATATCTTATGGAAGCAAGTAACACTTCCTTCTATAATCTCTGTGTTTATGGCTGCACAGTGACATTATCACTGACCTCTAAGAATACATTTTGCAACTATTTACTTCCAACGACAAATTAAATAAATCTTTTCTCATTTCCGCAAATACTCACAAGAAATATATAGGAAAGTGGGTTATACATCATTAGATGTACACCTGACTTTCCTATATTAAATTAGAATTGAACGGAACGCAGAACTCCAAACTATCAACACAAACAACATTTATTCATGGTGGAAAATATACATCTTTACTCTTGATTGTTGAGACGTCTTCGGTGTACGTTGATGTGAGCTGTCTAGCGTGAGTTCGAAAGATGGAGAGACAGCTAGACACGTCCTTGCTCAATCGCTGGCCAGCAAGAAAGAGACAGAATAAAGCGGGAAAGCTTGGATGTTAAATTCCACGCATGCGTGAGACTACGCGTGCGCTCAGCGTTACTACAAATATATATGGATATTCTGAGGAGTCATGATGAATAAAGCCTATAAGCATATTCACTAGTTGTTGCTTGTCTATATTTAGCTTCTTTTTCTGAAGTTATTGACGCTTATTATCTCTGAAAATATTTCCTTATTTAACATTGAGAAGGCAACAGATTGGTTTCAAAACAATTCCACATGTAAATTCTTGCACAACAAATTCAAAGTCTAGAAGAAATTACTTTTATTAAAAATACTACATTGGTATGTTATCTCACCAATGTATACATGGTTGTAGTGATATAAAATATAGTGTTGGGAGGCTGTTATCAAACTCCTTTCTTATCTAAAAACATTTGTAGTTATAGATGTCTTTATTCTTACTTTTTGTAAAAGAAATTTTGAGAGTAAATCATGTCCTGGCATACTGTAAGAAGTAAATAAAAAGGGGTTGGCATCAGTAAATCTCAAACAACCTAAAAAATGGGAGACATATTGAGTGGATTTGTTATTGGCATGGCTAAAAGGCACACGGTTACCCTTATACATGAGTAGATATGTGTTTATTTAACTTACGACTTTCAGAGAAAGATTTACCACAGACATCACAATGATATGGCTTCTCTCCTGTATGAATACGTTGGTGTTTAGTTAAGTCACTACTTTGAGAGAATAATATACCACAGATGCCACACTCATATGGCTTTTCCCCTGTATGAATACGTTGGTGAGAAGTTAAGTTACTACTTGCAGAGAATGATCTACCACAAATATCACAATGATGTGGTTTTTCACCTGTGTGGATACGTTTGTGACAAGTTAAGTTATAACTTTGAGAGAATGATTTACCACAGATATCACAGTGAAATGGCTTCTCTCCTGAATGAACACGTTTGTGTTTAGTAAAGTCGCTACTCCCAGAGAATGATTTACCACAAATATTACAGTGAAATGGCTTCTCTCCTGTATGACTACGAATGTGTCTAGTTAATGTACCAAATTTGGAGAATGATTTACCACAGATATCACAGAGATATTGCCTCTCTCCAGTATGAAAACTTTTGTGCTCAACTAAGTAACTACTTACAGAGAATGATTTACCACAGATATCACAATGATATGGCTTCTCTCCTGTATGAACAAATTTGTGTCTAGTTAAGTCACTACTTGCAGAGAATGATTTGTCACAGACATCACAGTGAAATGGCTTCTCTCCTGTATGAATATGTTTGTGTCTAGTTAAGTGACTACTAACAGAGAATGATTTACTGCAGATATCACAATGATATGCCTTCTCTCCTGTATGAATACGCATGTGTCTTGTTAAGATACTACTTTCAGAATATGATTTACCACAGATATCACAGTGATATGGTTTTTCTCCCGAATGAATGCGTTTGTGAGAAGTCAAGTGATAACTTCGAGAGAATGATTTACCACAGTCATCACAGTGATATGGCTTCTCTCCCGTATGAACACGTTTGTGTGTAGTTAAAACAGCACTTTGAGAGAATGATTTACCACAGATATCACAGTGATATGGCTTCTCCCCAGTATGAATACGAATGTGCTTATTTAAGTCAATATTTTGAGAAAATGATTTGTCACAGATATTACAGCGATATGGCTTCTCTCCTGTATGAATACGTATATGTATTGTCAGGGCAGTACTTCCAGAGAAAGATTTACCACAGATATCACAATGATATGGCTTCTCCCCCGTATGAATACGTTTGTGTTTAGTCAAGTTACCTTTCAGAGAGAATGTCTTTTCACAGATATCACAGTCATAGGACAAATTCCTTCTTTCTTTTATCATGTCTTCAGGTAAAATCAATTCCTTGAGTTTCTCACATCTCTCCATTATTTTCTCCTCAAATCACTGTGTGTGTGTGTGCATATATATATATATATATATATCCAAGTTTAATTTGCATGCAAATGCATCTTCTCAACACTCCTGTCAGATATGTATGGAAATTTTGGTAATAATCTCAGGCCAGAGCAAATATTTTACTAGAATTCTATCATAGGTTTATAGAAACAGTATTATATATCTGTTCTCTATAACATTGTCTTAAATGATAAATACTGCGGATGTATCTTGTGTTATCCCACTGTCGTCTGATATTCTGAAATAATAAGGAAATAACAGTTTAAGATAAAGAAGCTGCTTTAAAAATACAGATTCAACAGTGGAAAATTTATATATATTCCATTGATAAGTTATGAGAAGCATTCTGTTGTGGGGCACTAAACTGTAGTTATGGCTCATGTTACAATGCAGTCACTTTCATTTTGTACTGGAGGTTGTTAATGCACATATTTGACAACTTTACTGTATTCCTGGGTATGAAAAGGTCATAACCCATGTTACTTGTTAACATATTCCATGAGTAAAGCCTTTAAATGTTAATAAATAACTACACAGTAAAGTTGGAAAGTGATATTAATCAAAGAACCATGAGTAGGGTTGCCAGGAGGAGGAGTTTTGGTAAAGAGCTCCCTACATTATGGGAAAGGAAAAGGGCATGGAAATGGGAAAGGTGTCAAAAAAATTAAAATGTAAATTACTTTTTGGATGTGAAAAAGATGTTAAAGATATATTTTTTTCAGTCATAATTTCCACTGGATGAATCACGGGAGTAAAAAAAAAAGATAAAAGCAACTTTTTTCTTTTCTATAAGGCATCATCACCATTTAACGTCCGTTTTTCCATGCTGGCATGGGTTGGATGGTTTGACAGGAGCTGTCCAGACTCCAACTGTCAGTTTTGGCATGGTTTCTATGGTTGGATGCCTTTCCTAATACCAGCCACTTTACAGAGTGTTCTGGGTGCTTTTAACTTGACACTGGCACAAATGCATTTTACATGGCCTATGACAGCGATTTTACTTAGCTCAACATGTTTTCTCAAGTACAGCAAATCGCCACAAGTCTCACCAAGAAACAAACATTCGAAAATTTATAATAAAGTATTGGTTTTTGAACATTTCAGTGGTTGGAGTGTATTTCAGAATATTTCTTTAACTAAAACACACAACAACCTGATGTGGCAACGATGGACAATGTAGAAGGTAGCTTCCATAAGTAGAAATAGCAGCCAAATATCGCACAAATTATAGACATCTCTCTTCCGTAGCTAGAAATAGCAGCCAAATCTCGCATAAATCACAGATATCTCTCTTCCATAGGCAGAAATAGCAGCCAAATCTAGCACAAATCACAGAATCTCTCTTCCAAAGCTAGAAATAGCAGCCAAGCCTCGCACAAAGCATAGACTCCTTTCTTCCATAGCTAGAAACAGCAGCCAAATCTCGCACAAAGCATAGACGTCTCGCTTCCATAGCAAGAAATAGTACCTAAATCGCGGACATTTCTCATCCATAAACGATTGGGGAGACAAAGAATCGACACGTCAAAAACAGAACGTCTACAGAATTAAAAAGACTGAATATTTTCGTGGTTTAATACTTACGGAAATGTCTTATAAAGGGCAGAGTTGTTACAAGCGAGCGTAGTAGGTGAACAATGTATAACAAGTGTGTATTATAAAGCATTATAAATGTATTCATAACCTCAAGCACCTGACACAAATAATTTGATGCCAAAATGGAAACAGAAGTACGCATAGTGCGCATGCGCATTTTTTGAACACGGTTTTCAGTAGCTAACGATTGTTAATTCCCTTTATGTTTTGATTTTTTGTATTTATGCTGTCTTGTTTTCTTGTGTCCATACCGGCATAGCACCTCTGGGGTTATTTGCAGAAGACAGTTCGACCGTGAGAAAGAGTTTCGGATCTGGACTCTGTTGAATTTTCTCTGATTTGACTTGAATTTTTCCAGTTTGTTTTTCACCACGGTTTTATTCTTTGTAAGCCTAGCACTTATTCTATCGGTTGCTTGTTGCCGAACTTCCAAGTTACGGGCAGGTAAACACACCGACATCGGTTGTCAAGCGATTGTGGTGGGGGGACAAGCATCTATTAAAGGGAGATAACAAGATTTCGCGAAAATATTTTATATAAAAGGTACGCATGCGCATTAAATGCACTTCCGTATTGTGCTGCAAAATACATCTAACTTCTCGTAATTAGCACACTTTTATATAATTATAACTACAGTATCCTTTATAAAATAATAACGTAAGTATTGATGAAAATATTCCATATTTCAACACTATTGGGTCTTTGACCTGTCGATTCTTTGTGTCTCTTCTACCTTTTATGAATGAGAGATGTCTATGATTTGTGCGAGATTTAGCTGCTATTTCTAGCTATAGAAGAAAGATATCTGTAATTTGTACTTGATTTAACCGCTATTTCTTGTTACGATTGAGTGATATCTATGATTTGTGCAATATTTGGCTGCTATTTCGAGCTATGGGTCAGAGATGACTATGATTTGTTGTGTGTTTTAGTCTGAGAATTATTCTGAAATATACTCCAATCACTGAAATGTTTAGAAACCGATACCTTATTATAATTCATCAAATGTTTGTTTCTTGGTATAACTAAGAATGTGTCCCCCCCCCCCCCACTAGCAATTTTGTTTTCGCATAACTTTCTATAAAATTTGTTCTCAAATAAACTTCTGGATGAAGTTGGTACTGATTATATTCCATACACATCGATTTTGCTTCCACATACTCATATATTACAATTGTGCTTGTATGCAAATATCATATCTCTCTGTATATACATGAGAAATAGGCTTACTTTTGCGTTGAATACATACAGTAAGTAATGTATATTTCAATATCAATTGATTTCACGCTTTGCATTACAAACATTACTTTTGGTAATCTGAAATGGATTTCAAACTGTCTCTAGGGTAGCCTGAACCTAATTTCAAATTAACTCCTGCACTGTTCACATTCTCTCATTTCCTTAAAAAGATAAATTATGATGCTTACAATTTGTAATATATTTATAGCATCAATGATGGATAACATTGAAAAGTCTAAAGAAGTGACCTATACATCATGGGAAAGACATGTCTATGATTTGTGCGAGATTTGGCTGCTATTTCTAGTTCTGGAAGAGAGATGTCTATGACTTATGCAAGATTTGGCTGCTAATTCTAGACATCTCTCTTCCATAGTTTGAAATAGCAATCAAATCTAGCCCAAATCATAGACAACTCTCTTCCATAGCTAGAAATAGCAACCAAATCTCGTGCGAATAATATATATCTCTCTTCCATAGCTAGAAATAGCAGCCAAATCTCGTGCGAATAATATATATCTCTCTTCC
>NC_069008.1:15231117-15244546 GCF_001194135.2 Octopus bimaculoides | reverse complement strand
AGCAGCCAAATCTCGTGCGAATAATATATATCTCTCTTCCATAGCTAGAAATAGCAGCCAAATCTCACACAAATCAAAGACATCTCTTTCATAGCTAGAAATAGCAACCAAATCTCATGCAAACCATAGACAACTCTCTTCCATAGCTAGAAATAGCAGCCAAACAGTGCATGAAACTATTTTTGTTTGATCTGTAATAGAAATTGTAGGATCTGTGAAGACAACTTGAATTTGATCACAGCTATGTGTTCACAGGACCTACTAGAAATAACAGCACATTACCCTTAAATATCCTTCAGTCATAAATGTTGAAAACTGGGCAGAATTCAGCTTTACACATGACATATAACCCCTCATAACTATTAAAATTTTTTTGAATTTTCAGAAAATTTTTGCAAATTTGTATTCTGCATATGAAAATTCATAAGTCTATGTAAAAGAAATTTTTTAAAATTAAAAAAATTTTTTTCATTTTTAAATTGCAGTTTAAAATAGGGACAGTTCAAATTTTAGGTTAAAATCCCAGCGGTAGACCATGAAGTATGTTTCTGGGGAGAGAGATACTGAAAACTATTAACATTGTCAAAGTGACAAACAAATGAGGATGGTATGAGGTGCTAAACAACCCTTAAATCAAACACTGAAACTTTTTTTTTTATTTTTGTTTTGCATAAACATATGAATTCCCATGTGCGGAATACAAATTTATGAAACTTTTCTTGGAATTCCAAAATATGAAAAAACATTATGAGGGGTTATATGCCATGCATAAAGCAGAAATTCGCTAAACACTGTATTGGATGATGTAATCCTAGATATACAATGATAGAGAGAAAGACAGGATGTTCATAGATGGAATGTCTTTAATCATATTTCTGCTCAGTTAGAGTTGTCTTCAGGCCAAACAGCAATTTCATATATGTCTGGAGAAAGAAGAATGTTATTGTCCACTATTTTCTAGTTTAACCTAAATAATATTATACAATGTGAAGGTGTAGGTCTGGTTTACAAACATGTAAGCTACACACAAGATTCTGTGATTTAAATTTTAATAAATTAAAAAATTCAGTTGTTGAGGTCAATGTTGATCTCGATAGAAATGTAACTTTTCCATTGTTGAATCTTTATTTTTAAAGTAGACTCTATACCTTACACTGATGTTTCTTTATTATTTCAGGATATCAGATGACATTGGCATAACAGAAGATACATTCTCAGTATTTATCTTTCAAAAACTAAAGGAAAATTTTATACTGAACAGATCTATAGCATTGTTTCTATAAAGCTGTGGTAGAATTCGTTTACAGTATTTGTTCTGAGCTGAGATTATTAGCAAAATTTCTGCGCATCAGTGACAGGAATGTCAGCAAAATGAGCTTGAGCTCTGATTAAACTTGAATAAAATTACAAAAGAGTTGTTCGACAAAGTCAACCCTGGACAGAAATACAGCTGTAGAAATATTTGTATGGAATAAAATATTAGAACAAAAGCAAGAAAAAATATGCACATTGGGATTTGAGAAGAAAACATAATGGAAAAGAGGGAGAAACTTAAAGAATTGACTTTTCCTAAAGACATAATACAGGAGATAAGGAAATTGTCACATGACTGTGATGTCTGTAAAAAGTCCTTCTCTCAGAAATGTCACCTAACTATGCACAAATGTATTCATACAAGAGAAAAGTCTTATCATTGCGATATCTGTGGTAAATCGTTCTCTCAAAATACTGACTTAATTGTACACAAACGTATTCATACAGGAGAGAAGCCATATCATTGTGATATCTGTGGTAAATCATTCTCTCAGAGTGGTAGCTTAACTACACACAAACGTATTCATACAGGAGAGAAGCCATATCACTGTGATATCTGTGGTAAATCATTTTCTCAAAGTAATAAATTAATTGCACACAAACGTATTCATACTGGGGAGACACCTTATCATTGTGATGTCTGTGGTAAGTCATTCTCTCAGAATAATGACTTAGTTGTACACAAACGTGTTCATACAGGAGAGAAGCCTTATCACTGCGATATCTGTGGTAATTCCTTCTCTAAACGTAATAATTTAACTACACACAAACATATTCATACTGGGGAGACACCATATCATTGTGATCTCTGTGTTAAATCATTTTCTAAAAGTAGTCACTTAACTGCACATAAACGTATTCATACTGGAGAGAAGCCATATCATTGTGATATTTGTGGTACATCATTTTCCCAGAGTGGTCACTTAATTACACACAAGCGTATTCATACAGGAGAAAAGCCATATCAGTGTGATATCTGTAGTAAATCTTTCTCTCAAAATAGTCATTTAACTATACATGAACGTTTTCACACAGGTGAGAAGCCATTTCACTGTGTAATCTGTGGTAAATCATTCTCCAACAGTAGTGATGTAACTAAACACAAACGAATTCATACAGGAGAGAAGCCATATCACTGTGATGTCTGTGATAAATTATTCTCTGAGAGTAGTACCTTGACTTCACACAAACGTACTCATGAAAGAGAGAAGGTATATCATTGTGATGTCTGTGCTAAATTATTCTCTGACAGTCATGCCTTGACTTTACACAAACGTACTCACACAGGAGAGAAAACACATTGCTGTGATATCTGTAATAAATCATTCTCTCAAAATAGTAACTTAATAAAACACAAGCGTATTCATACAGGAGAGAAACCATATCACTGTGATATCTGTGGCAAATCCTTCTCTCAAAATAGTTCCTTAACTCCACACAAACGTACACATACAGGAGAGAAGCCTTATCACTGTGATGTCTGTGGTAAATTGTTCTCTTACAGTAGTCACTTAACTAAACACAAATGTATTCATACTGGAGAGAAAGGAAATGGGTAGTTTGTATGGCTTTTGGTATTTTTGTTTTTTCTTACTTTTGGATATTCCTGTTTTATGTAATGGAAATTATGACTGAAAATAATGTATTTTCAACAATTCCTTTTTTCCTTATTTTGTCTTTTGCACTCTTTTGGCCACCCCACCCCCATGCCCATTTTGTTTCCTATGAATTAGGGACTTCTGTACTGGAACTCCTCATCTAGGCAACTCTTCACATAATTTTCTGTATATTTATTCTTTATAAACTTTTAAATATTTCATGTTGGGGTACTTCTCCTCTGTGAGTAAGTTCCAGAACTGTCCATGGGCCCTGGATTACAGCTGAATGTCAGCCTGTAGTGTAAAAATCTCATCCTCCACTCCAGAAGAGTTCAGGTGAAACAGTGTTGCAATTTTTGATGTGAGTGAATCAACCTCAACATCTTCCTGAAAAGGGTAGCACACGAATGTAGAGACTGCTCTCCTTCCTTACGTGCGTTTTCCAGAAATAAAATAATTTTTCAGTCGTGAATTCCATTATGTGAAACACAAAACTATTAACAGCAAAAACAAAGAATAAAAGGAAAAAAATATCAAAACAAGATGTTATCTTATAATATTATTCTTGTTGTTTTGGTCAATTTTGGGCGTGTGTTATGCTTATGGTTAGGGAGGTAATGTCTGGAATGGAGAAATATTTATTGAGAAAGCAAATGGAGACAAACTCAGAAATAGTGGAATCAATGAAAAAAATAAAAGAAACGCAACTGAAAGAGAGGGAGATGATTTATATTCTATTGGGTCAACCCATAATCCGGTTTTTCCAATTGCATGAACTAAATGTTAGAGGGGGATGGTATAAACTACCTGCAGCAACTTGCCATAAAAGCAGGTATTAATTTTATCTTCTTATTTTTAGTGCAAGTTTTGAAGAGTGCTGTTCGATTTTAACAGTTATTTTTTCAAAACTATAATGGAAGTGACAAAGCAGCATATTTGGCATATTTTGCTTCATGAATACAATAAAGGTAACTTCTTGACTTTCCTGTGTCACACTTCATTGAAATCAAATGGGCTTTCCACCTCGTTAACATCTGCCGTTAAATTCAGTTGAACCTTGTTAACCCACGGAATATATCCTTTGTTGCTGGGACTTAGTTTAGCTATGGGATTGTTATAAATACAGAACACTAAATGTTTGTTGCTCGACAGAGAGGGTCACTTATAAGCTCGCTTGAATAGGTGACTGTTAGCACCCGGAATGTCACCTGACGATAGACAACTCTTACCCTTGCACCATCGAAACGTAGATGTTAAAATCATCGTTTCCAGAGATCATGATTAAAGGAAAGAGAACTAATTCTTCTTTCAGAATTAGGTGTGAAACCAGGATGAGTTTGAGGATTACAGTCAGTGTCATTACTAGGAATTACATTGACATAAAATATCTAAAAATCGTGCAAGAAAATTTCGTTATACACAGACTAAAAATTGCTTTAAGCTGAAAGGTACCGACAAGAATTACCTCCCATATGTGTTTCATATAAACCATACGCATGCGCCTTAATTGTACTTCCGCATCGGAGTTTGTTTGTTTCCTTCCTCAGTGTCTTTTAATTAACCTCTACAGACACTTTCAATACGTTTCTCAGCTTTACAAACACACTTCGAGTACATATAATATACACACTCTGTAGCAACTCTTTCCTGTGCGAAACATTTCCGTAAGTATTAAACAATGAAAATATTTAATTTTTTAATTCTGTAGACGTGTCGATTCTTTGTATCTTTCTCATCTTTTATGGATGAGAAATGTCCATAATTTGTTCGAGATTTTGTTGCTATTTCTGCCTGTGGAAACCACCTCCAACACTTTTTATCGCTGCCCCGTTAATTTGTGTGTTTTGGTTCGAAAAATACTCTGAAATAGACTCCAGCCAACACTTTGCTATAATTTATGGGACTGAACAGATCCTAATTTTTCAAATGTGTGTTTCTTGGTATAACGACTGATGTGTGTCCAACGCATCAGCAATTCTTTGCCGCATAACTTTCTGAAAAATAGATTTTTTTCAAATGAAATTTTCTACAAATACCCGTCAGGTGATGTAAGACCCCGAACCGCCGAGTGTATGTATTCTTTACTTTCGCCAAAGTTTTGGTAAATTCACACATGTCGACTTAGTTTCCTCACAACGTTTAGAAAAATGGGGATATTTGTAATGAAATTTACAACAAATACCTTTCGGAATGTATTGGGTTGTCCGCGATTTTTAAAGGAAAGAAAAAGGTCAATAAATACTTGCCATTACAATTTTAATCAACCAAATATGAACCATTTTTCTTCATTGGACACCAAACTCCGCTTGCGACGACCTGTTGAAGCAAGTGAAATCGAAATCGAACTAAATTCGACAACTGGCACCCATCCCAACGTCGTTTCCTTCATTGGACACGAACCTCGGCTTGTGAAGACTTGTTGGGGCAAGCGAAATTGTGATGGCACCTGTGCCCAGCGTCGCTTTCCTGGCATTTGTGCCGGTGGCCCGTGTAAAGACATTCGAGTGTGATCGTTGCCAGTGCCGCTGGACTGGCTCCTGTGCAGGTGGCACGTAAAATACATCATTTTGAGCGTGGCCGTTGCCAGTACCACCTGACTGTCCTCGTGTCGGTGGCATGTAAAAGCACCCACTACACTCTCTGAGCGGTTGGCGTTAGGAAGAGCATCCAGATGTAGAAACTCTGCCAAATCAGATTGGAGCCTGGTGTAGCAATCTGGTTCACCAGTCCTCAGTCAAATCGTCCAACCCATGCTAGCATGGAAAGCGGACGTTAAACGATGATGATGGTGAAAAATATATAGAAAATTCAATATTATTAAAATATACATAGATAATTAGTTTAGTGTGGGTACGAAGTTTACTTCCCAAACATATGGTCTTGGGTTCAGTCCCACTGCATGGCAACTTAGGCCAGTATCTTCCATTTTTGACTAAAATCTTGTGAGTGGATCTGATATATAAAAACTTCAAGGAGCCCATTAGTTACATATATCTGTGTGTCTGCATTTGCGTGTCCTCACATTTACATCATATCATAATTGTAAATGAGTACATTATTATGCAAACAGTGTCATTTTTTCTCCCCTGTCTCTTTCGTAAACATCTTCTGCTGTTGGAGAATATTCATTTACTTGGAAATAGGTGAGGGTCTGACCTATGCAATCATTAAAAGTTGGACAGTTAGGTGATGATATTTGGCAAAATGAGTCAGTGACAAGAAAAGCCACTCCATAAACTGAATATAATTTACTCATCATCATTAGAAATGGTACTTTTCCATGCTTGCCTGGGTCAGACAGAATTCATTGAGGTAGAATTGTTATGGCCAGATGTCCTTCCTGTCACCAACCCCCACTGGCTCCCAAGCAAGGTAATATTTTCACATGACCAGACATGTTTCCATGGAAGATGAGAATCAAATGACATGTTGATGCTTGTCTACATCTATCATGGAATCTCATAACAAGAACACTTATTCGGTTTCTTCTTTCTGTGGGACTGAACTCCAAATCAAAAACAATATAGTTTTCTTCATAGCTCTCTATGTAGTGGCATGACCTACTAGAAATAACAGCATATTTCCTTAAAATTTCACCTTTCATTTATGAATATTGAAAACTGTATTAGGTGATGTAGGCCTAGATGTACAATGCTAAAGAAAAAAACATGATGGAATGTCTTTAATCGTATTTCTGCTCAGTAAGAGATGCCTCAGGGCTAAACAATAATGTGAAATTATGAGTTCAGTTGTTCAGGTAAATCTTTATTTCTGTAGAAAAGTAAATTTTCCATTTTTGAATCTATTTTTTAAGTAGCCTCCATATTTTACACTGATGTTTCTTTATTATTTCAGAATATCATATGACTGGGATAACTGAAGATACATCCTCAATATTTATCATATTTTAAGACTGAAAGAAAATGATGTACAAAGCAAATTCTTTGTAAAGAGTGAATTATAAGAAGGAAAGCTAGAACAATATATATACATTGTGATTTGAGGAGAAAAATAATGGAAAAGAGTGAGGAGGTTGAAGAATTGATTTCTCATGAAGACATGATAAAAGAGATAAGAAAGTCTTCATATGACTGTGATGTCTGTAAAAGGTCCTTCTCTCGAAAAAGTGACCTCACTGAACACAAACATATTCATACAAGAGAGAATCTGTATCACTGTGATGTCTGTGGTAAATCATTTTCTCTGAAACGTAGCCTAACTGTACACAAATATATTCATACAAGAGGAAAGCTATATCCTTGTGATGTCTGTGGTAAATCATTCTATCGCAGTTGTCACTTAACTAGACACAAACGTATTCATACAGGAGAGAGATTGTATCATTGTGGTATCTGTGGTAAATCATTCTCTCAAAGTGCTCATTTAACTGCTCACAGACGTATTCATACAGGAGAGAAGCCGTATCATTGTGATATCTGTGGTAAATCATTCAGTGAGAATGGTACATTATCTGCACACAAACGTTGTCATACAGGAGAGAAACCATATCACTGTGATATTTGTGGTAAATCATTCACTGTCAGTTCTGCTTTGACTGTACACAAACGTCTTCATACTGGAGAGGAAGCATATCATTGTGATATCTGTGGTAAAGCAGTCTCTCAAAATAGTGAGCTAAAAAAACACAGACGTGTTCATACGGGAGAGAAACCATTTAATTGTGATATCTGTGGTAAATCATTGTCTGATAGCAGTGCTTTAATTGTACACAAACGTATTCATACAGGAGACAAGCCACATCATTGTGATGTTTGTGGTAAATCATTCTCTGACAGTAGCACTCTTTCTTCACACAAACGTATTCATACAGGAGAGAAACCATATCAGTGTGATATCTGTGGTAAATCATTCACCCAGAGTAGTACATTAACTGGTCACAAACGTATTCATACAGGAGAGAAGCCATATTGCTGTGATATCTGTGGTAAATCATTCTCTCAAAACGGTTATTTAACTGTCCATAGACGTATTCATACTAGAGAGAGGCCATATCATTGTGATATCTGTGGTAAATCATTCTCTGTTGTTAGTGACTTAAATATACACAAAAGTATTCATACAGAAGAGAAACCATTTCAGTGTGATATCTAAAGTGACTCATTCTCTCACAGTAGCACTGTGACTTCTCATAAACGTACTCGTATTACAGTTTCTATGGTTTTTTTTCTGTAAACGTCTTCTTTGTAATATTCGTCTGACTTAAGTAAAGGAGATTAGGACTTTGAAACTAATGTATAGCCAAAGATTTCAGTTTTTTTCTTTCTTTATAAATTTTCTCTCCTCTCCTCTATCCATGCCCTTTTCCATAATGTAGGGACCTGTATTCGGAAACTGCTCATCCTGGTATCCCTACATGTGTTTGCTGAATATCACTTCTCCAGTTTGCTGTATATTAATTACTGTATATTACTATTTATTAATTTTTAAATGATGCCCTCATTAAATATGTTAACAGCAACAAAATTTATGGCTTTTTTGTTGACAAGAATCAGGTGTGGAAGCAAGGTCGAGAGTCAAAGGGCCTTAGAGTCAATTTAGCAAAGACCTGAGTCCTAAGAAAAAGGAAAGCAAATAAATTACTAATCCCTAAAGAAAAATGACCCTGCTTGGTGTGCAAGATAGAAGATTGCACTGGTATGGTCATGTGATGCATATGGATAAGAGAATCTGCATAAAGAAGTGCCTATCTGTAATTATGGAGAGGATCTTTTCAAGAAGTAGACCCAGGATGATGTAGGACAAAGTGGTGAGAAATGATCTTCAGATTTTGAGTCTCACAGAGGAGACAACAAAGGACCAAGATATCTGGTGATTTGTTGCACCTGAGAATACATGTTAAGCAAAATTGTGGCCATATATACAAGCATCTCCTTTACAGCCATGCCGTATCCCTCCTTATATCTGCCCTCTGTCAAAAATCTCCCACAAGCTATCTTTTTAAGAGCCCCCCCTCCCCCACCTGCTGCAGCCCTTGCCACTTTCATTCACATGCCTACCCACACACTTTCCATGCCCTCACAGACCTAACATAGCCATGGCTGGGGTAAGCCTACATCTCTCACTGTCACTTGCTACAGTCACATCTTCCCTGAAATTCTTTTGAAATATCCCCCTCTAACCCCTCTGTACCACTTGGATTCCTCCCACTATTCCCTGGTGTATTTCTCTTCATCTCTCCTTGATTTCCTTCCTTTTCCTACAGAAGTAGCCAAGTGTTTCCTTTCTAGTTTGGCACCTATCTCTATATCTTTATTACACTTTAACCTCTCAACTAGCACAAGGCAACCTCCCTTAGTATGAGTGTCTCTTCAAACCAAGGGGTCCTTGTCTTCAAAGTTTTTCCAATATTCTATTATGTGAGGACCAAAGACATGAGGTGTTTTGGTTTGTGAGGCAGTGTACCAGAGAACATTGAGATGTGAGAGAGCAATGTGTGCAGAATGATAATAGCATGCTTGCATTTAGTGCTGAAAAGAAAGAGACATGGAAGTGCTATTATGAAAGGCTCATAAATATGGAGAATGAATTTGGGAAAGAGAATTTTCCTACTTCGCAAAGAGTACCTTTATTCTTGTTGACAGCAATGTTATAAGTAAAGCAATTATCATAAAGCGTGGGAAAACCCCTTCTCCATCAGGATTTATCTCTGAAATTCTTAAAATATTTGGCAGAGTAGGATATGGTGTAGTCATCCTCTACCTAGGGTTGTACGGGAAGGCATCATACCCAAAGACTGGTATAAAGAGATACTATAGTAGTAAATACAGAGATATCAAATTACAGGAGCAGGTTATGAAAGTCACTGAAAGACTCAACCCATTTACTTAGAGATTTGAGATAGATGAGATTCAGTTTAATGCTGAAGTAGAGGGACTGAACCAAGAACCATGTGGTTGCGAAACAAACTCCTGACCACACAGCCACGACAATGCCTATGAATGTACTTCTAATTATATTTTATCTTGACAACATTCAATCTGAAGTAATAGTTTTAAATTATCAGAAAGTAAAACAAGTTGATGTTTCCAATTGTAAATTTACATGTTTACCCACTTCAAATGCAGACGAAACATACGGTTAAAAAAAAAAAGTACTATGGTTCTACCATTGTTTATATTTACAACATGTAATGTGTAAAGTGTTTGTTTCTTAAAAGCCTCGTGAAAACGTATCTTACTCGACAGAGAGGGACTCTTATGCGTTCGCTTGGAACCAGTGGCTGACGATAGAAAACTGTCGAAATTAAAACCAACATCGTTTCTAGAGCTAATGAGTACTAATTCTGCTTTCAGAATTAGGTGTGAAACCAGGATTATAGTCAGTGTTATTGCGAGGAATTACTTTCACATAAAATATCTGAAACTAGTTCAAGAACATCTTTGCTACATAGAGAGACAGATAAACGAAGAGTTGCTTGAAGCAGAAAGGTACCGACATGAGTTACCCCCCCGTGTTTCGAATAACCGATACGCATGCGCCTTAATTTGTACTTTCGTATTGAATGTTAAAGGAAGTTCATCTCGTTCCGAAGTGTGTCTTAACTTCTACGAATACTTCTGATATGTTTATCAACTCGACACACACATACTTGATGGGCATATAATACACAGGCTCTATAACAAGTCTTTCCTGTACGAAGCATTTCTGTAAGTATTGAATTTAAGAAGGAAACAACGCTGATTTGTGTGAATTTTCCGAAACTTCTCGCCCCACCTGCAGACAAAATTATCCCAACTATTTCCGATATGAGTAGAATCTACACTATCTTAAGCATATTTGTAAAACTTTCATTCAAAAAATATCCATTTTTCTGGATGTTCTGAGGATATAAATTTGGGACAGTGGACACATTTGTGTAGATATGCTGATTTGGTTTCCTCATAAATTTTTATGATGTAGATTACAATTTTGTTCATAGATAAAAATTTGAGGACTATTCCACAATTTCCTTTCTGGAATAAAATTAAAAGATTTCAGGCTGCTTCTCAGTCATCTGACATCGGTTTCAGATTATCCGTAGGGTAACCCTGCGCCTAATTACAAATTACTCCAGCACTGTTTACATTAACTCCTTCTCTGATTTCTCTAAAATGATAAATTCTTATGCTTACAGCTGGTGTTCTGTTTAAAGCATTAATCATGTGTTACACTGAAGATGGTAAGGCAGACGTTCCGACATCAGTAGAGAAGTGTGTGTGGAAGAGGTGAAGGGGAATAAAACTATAAAAACAAAACATAATTGTAGTTTTGGGGAAAAACAATGGTTTTTCAACGTCATAATTACCATTGTATGAAGGAAGAAAATTAACAACAAAAACGGGACAAAAGGGATGAAAATGTCAAAGTAGGGCTTTATCCACAATAATATACCGCTTGTTACTCTGTTCTGTTTATCTGTTACACTAAGAAAGACAATAAATCAGATGGAGAGATATATTCATAAAGAGATTGTGGGGGAGGGGAAGAATTGGAGATAAAGACAAAGTGAAATAGCGAAGTCAGGAAAGAAAATAAAACAAAGCCCGCTTGAAAGTGGGTGGGGATGGAGGAGTGAGGGGGAGGTAGAAGTACTATATAATTAGAGTGAAGGGGAGGTAGAAGTTTTATATAATTAGAAAGAGTGAAGGGGAGGTAGAAGTTCTATATCATTCTGCATTCTTGTGTTCAAAGGCACAGTTGAAATGTTCAGCATAATAAAACAATGTCATGACGATCTATAAATTAAAAGATTTTTCGATTGATAGTTAAATTGATGGGAAATAACCTCAGCAAATATCAGTCAATCGTACACTTATCTTTTATATGTTCTAGACAAAAGGCCATGTCCATGCTGGGGCACTCAAAGTCTTCTGTTTTCTTTATGGAATGTTTTTTTTTTCTTATTAGGTTTAAATGTTTATTGGTGTTATAAAAGCAGACAAATATATACATGAGATGAAGGGAAAGTAGAAATAATTATTTAAACAGAGACAGACAGATATGTAGGTGAATCTACAGATATATCAATAGATATACAGGTTAAGAGATATATTAATAGATGGGTAACTGAAATGAAATGAAAATAATCTCAATTGGTAAATAACTTAGGCTGAGATTTGGTCATAGTTTAACAGTGAAAAGTGTTGTTATATATTTGAATAAGTTTTATATTTTTAATTCAATTTTCATCTTAAACATATTAGGACAAGATAACTAGGCAATAACTTCTAAGTGCATTTCAATTATATTTAAAAGTACAGTTCTGATAAAATAACAGAATTTCAAAGTGCTGCACTGTGGGACTGAACCTAGAATCACATGCTTGGGAATCAATCTTATTAACCACTGCCAGACCAGTTACATTTTTTATTAATTTTTTTTGTTTTCTTTGAATTCAGTTGTCTTTTCTTCATTCATCAATGTTTATTTTTGTTTGATCTGCGGCAAAATAATTGTAAGACCTGCAAACCTGCAAAAACAACACGGTTTCCTTCACATTCTAACTTGAAATAACAGCACATTTCTCTTTAATTTCACCTTTCATTTATGAACATTGAAGACTATATTGGATTATGTAGTCTTAGATATACAATACTAAAGAGAAAGACTGGATGGAAAGTCTTTAATTATATTTCTGCTCAGTTAGAAATGCATCAGGACTAAACAATAATGTAAAATTATGAGTTCAGTTGTTTAGGTAAATGTTTATTTCTGTAGAAATGCAAATTTCCCTCATTTAAATCTGTATTTTTTAAGTAGCCTCCATATTTAATACTGATGTTTCTTTATGTTTTCAGAATATCATATGACATTGGGATAACTGAAGATACATCCTCAATATTTATCATCTTTTAAGACTGGTAGGAATTGATGTACAAAGCAAACTCTTTGTAAAGAGTGAACTATAAGAAGGAAAGCAAGAACAATATATATACATTGTGATTTGAGGAGAAAAATAATGGAAAAGAGTGAGAAGGTTGAAGAGTTCATTTCTGATGCCTGTAAAAGGTCCTCTCGAAAAAGTGACCTAACTGAACACAAACATATTCAAATAAGAAAGAAGCTGTATCACTGTGATATCTGTGGTAAATCATTCTCTCGCAGTAGTCACTTGACTGCACACAAACGTTTTCATACGGGAGAGAGACCATATCATTGTGATATCTGTGGTAAATCATTCTCTCAAAGTAGTCATTTAACTGCCCACAGACGTATTCATACTGGAGAGAAACCATATCATTGTGATATCTGTGGTAAATCATTCTCTCAAAATAGTGCTTTAACTGCTCACATACGTATTCATACTGGCGAAACTCCATATCAATGCGATATTTGTGGTAAATCATTCTTTCAAAGTAGTGAATTAACTAGGCACAAACGTATTCATACAGGAGAGAAACTGTATCATTGTGATATCTGCGTTAAGTCATTCTCTGACAGTAGTAATCTTACTTCACACAAACGTATTCATACAGGAGAGACTCCATATCACTGTGATGTTTGTGGTAAACCATTCT
>NC_069008.1:15229004-15230698 GCF_001194135.2 Octopus bimaculoides | reverse complement strand
ACCATATCATTGTGATATCTGTGGTAAATCATTCTCTCAAAGTAGTCATTTAACTGCCCACAGACGTATTCATACTGGAGAGAAACCATATCATTGTGATATCTGTGGTAAATCATTCTCTCAAAATAGTGCTTTAACTGCTCACATACGTATTCATACTGGCGAAACTCCATATCAATGCGATATTTGTGGTAAATCATTCTTTCAAAGTAGTGAATTAACTAGGCACAAACGTATTCATACAGGAGAGAAACTGTATCATTGTGATATCTGCGTTAAGTCATTCTCTGACAGTAGTAATCTTACTTCACACAAACGTATTCATACAGGAGAGACTCCATATCACTGTGATGTTTGTGGTAAACCATTCTCTCACAGTAGTGCCATGATCAGACACAAACGTATTCATACAGGAGAGAAACTGTATTATTGTGATATTTGTGGTAAATCATTTTCTAACAGTAGTCATGTAACTATACACAAGCGTAGTCATACAGGAGAGAAGCCATATCATTGTGATATCTGTGACAAATCATTCTCTCAAAATAGTGGCCTCACTTCACACAAACGTATTCATACTGGGGAGAAACCATATTATTGTGATATTTGTGGTCAGTCATTCTCTAGGAATAGTACCTTGACTTCACACAGACATACTCATACGGGCGAGACTCCATATCATTGTGATTTATGTGTTGATTCATTCTCTCAAATTAGTGAATTAATTGGACACAAACGTATTCATACTGGAGAGAAGCCATATCATTGTGACATCTGTGGTAAAGCATTCTCTGACAGTAGTAATCTTTCTACACACAAACATATTCATACAGGAGAGAAAAGAAATGAGTAGTTTGTATGGTTTCTTTTGTAAACGATTTTATAATATTCCTGTGATTTAAATAATGGAAATTATGACTCTGAAATGAACCTGAAGATTTTGTTTTTTTCTTTCTTGCCTAATTTTCTCCCCATCCATTCCCCTACTTTCATGCCCTTTTCCATAATGTAGGGCCCTCTATTCGAAAATTCCTCCTCCTGGCAATCTTACACATGGTTCTTTGTTGATTATCACTTCCACAATTTATATTTTATTAATTTTAATTTTTTAATTTATTGTTTATTAATTTTGAAATGCTTCACTCATTAAATATGTTAATGATAACATAATTTAAGGCTTTTTCATTGACAGGAATATAGTAAAGTTGTCAGATATGTACAAAATAACCTCTAGTACAAAACAAAGTGGCCACAACCGAAAGACATTGGGTATAACTATAGTTTAGTGCTCCACAACAGCCTCTTCTCATAACTTTCTGAAAAATTGTTTTTTATATTCAATTTAACAAGGGTCTAGTTTACAATCAAAGAAAAAATATTTTTTTTGCGTGGAATCAAGTACACTAACTGCCTAATATTCTGCAAACTCCTTATTTTTGTTTGGAAAAAAAGGGTGAATCGGACCCCCTACCCCATCTGGAATCATTGAAAAATTTTTTTATGTTGAATAAGTTCTGGTGATCTAATATACTACAAAACCATTTTTGGGGTCCAAAAACAGGGTGGGGTAAGGTAGAAGCGTCAGAAATTTCACCCCCACCCTCATTTTCTGCATGGAATCAAGTACTCTGACTTCCTAATATGCAGCAGACCCCTTATTTTTATTCGAAAAAAAGAGGGGATGGGAAAACCGG
>NC_069008.1:15224246-15228959 GCF_001194135.2 Octopus bimaculoides | reverse complement strand
CCCCCCCCCCCATAGCATGGAATCATTGGAAATTTTCCCTCGTTCCCACAGCAATTTCTTGATTTGTAACATTTTTACGAATATTTTTGTTATCCATGTAGAAAAATAGGGATTACGAATCTGGGAAATATATCTTTTTAAAGTTTAATTTTTCTTAAAGAAACACTCACCTCACCCATCCATTCATTCGATTCAAACCTCTGTCATTTGCCTGCATCCTGACTCATTGAGCTGGTGTCATTTGATTTCCAGTTCATGTAATCAAGAGAGGGATATTTGTTGCTCGGCGGAGAGTGACACAAGCTCGCTTGGAACATGTGGCTGTTGTCTCGAGGTATGCCAGCAGACGATAGAAACTCTTACCCATGCATCATCGAAAAGTAGAAATTAAAATCATCATCGTTTGTAGAGCTCATGATTAAAGGAAAGAGAACTAATTCTTCTTTCAAAATTAAGTGTGAAACCTTCATATAAAATACCTAAAACTTATCGAAGAAAATTTTTGTCAGAAATATAAAAAACTGGATTACGGTTAGAAATTCCAACAAGAGTTACCTCCCATATGTGTTTTATTAAACGAGACGCATGCGCATTAACTGTACTTCCGCATTCACTTGCACATTGAAACAAATTTGTTTTGTGCGTCAGTGTCTCTTATTTAACTTTTACAAGTACACACAAACTTACACACTTAAAGTACGTTTAATACATATTATACACACACTTTATAACAAGTCTTTCTTTCATGAAACATTTCTGTAAGTATTAAACAATGAGAATATTTAATCTTTTAATTCTGTTTTGACGTATCATTTTGTTTCTCAGTCATCTTTTAATGATAGCAGATGTCTATGATTTGTGCAAGATTTAGCTGCTATTTCTACCTGGAAGCTACCTTCAACATTCTCTATTGTTGCCCCGTTAGTTTGTTGCAGGTTTTAGTTTGAGAAATATCCTCAAATATACTAGAACACTTCAGTTTAGAAATATCCTGAAATATACTACAACACTTTGAGTTTAGAAACCTGTACTTAATTATAATTAATCGAATGTTTGTTTCTTGGTACAGCTACTGATGTATGCCTAATACATCAGCAATTCGTTTCCTCATAACTTTCCGAAAAATGTATTTATTGAAAGGAAATTTTCTACAAATACCTGTCAGGAGGTGTAGATTCCGATTACATCAGAATTTGTGAAAATAAATTTTCCCTGGGGAAAAAAGGTTTCTATAAATTCACACGCGTCGATTTAGTTTCTTCACAACTTTCAGAATGTGTAGATTACGGTTATATCGGAATTTCAAGAAAAGTGAAAAAAAAAAAATATATATATATAAAATATATATAAAATATAAAATATATAAAATATAAAATATATATTAAAAAAAAAAATATATATATATATATATAGCTGTGATGTGTGTAGGTCTATGTTATTAGAGAGAATGAGGAGGAAGGTAGAAGTTATATAATATTCTGCATTCATGTGTTCAAAACACAGGCACAGTTGAAATGTTTAACATAAAACAATGTCGTGAAGATCTATAAATTAAAAGGTGTATCGATTGAGAGTTAAATTAATGGGAAATAACCTTAGCAAATAGCTGTGGATCATACACTTCTATCTTTTACATGTTCTTGACAAAAGGCTATGGTCATGCTGGGGTACCGACAGTCTTATATTCTGGGATTTTTTTTTTTCATTGTTTAAATTATTGGTGTTATAAAAACAGGTAGATATATACATGAAATGAAGGGAAAGTAGAAATGATAATTATTTAAACAGAGACAGACAGATATGTAGCTGAGTCTACAGATATATCAATAGATATGCTACTCAATAAGGAGAATATAAATCATTATTATCATTTAAAACAGTAGTTTTCTATGTCTGCCTGGGTCAAACAGAGTTCATGTTAAGGACAAATGCCCTTTCTGTCACCAACCCACAATGGCACCCAAGCAAGGTAATATTTTCCCATGTCCAGACATGTTTCCCTGGAAGATGAGAATCAAATGACATGTTGATGCTTGTCTACATCTATCACAGAATGTCAAAACAAGAATACACTCACATACACACATGACAGTCTTCTTTCAGTTTCCATCAACCAAGTCCACTCAGATGGCTTTGGTTTCACTGATGCTATTGTAGAAGACACTTACTGAAAGTGCTGCACTGTAGGACCCAACCCCAAATCACATGGTGGGGAATCAAACTTCACCACTGCCAGACCACTTATGTTTTGTTAATGCTTCTTGTTTCTTGAATTCAGTTGTTTTTTCTTCATTTATGAATATTAATTTTTGTTTGATCTGTGATAAAAATTTGCAGAATCTGCAGGAACAACATGCATTTCTTCATAGCCTTCTTTGTGGTCACATGACCTAGTAGAAATAGGAACACATTTCCCTTAAATTTCACCTTGCATTTATGAATATTGAAGACTGCATTTGATGAGGAAGACCGAGATATACAATCCTTGAGAGGACAGGCTGAATAGAATGTCTTTAATCATATTTGTGCTCAGTTAGACATGCCTCAGAGCTGAACAACATTGTCAAATTATGAGTTCAGTTGTTCAGGTAAATGTTTATTTCTGTAGAAATGTAAATTTTCCACGTTTCAATCTGTATTTTTTAAGTAGCCTCCATATTGTAAAATATGATGTTTCTTTATTATTTCAGAATATCATATGACAGTGGGATAACTGAAGATACATACTCAATATTTATCATCTTTTAAGACTGAAAAGAATTGATGTACATAGCAAATTCTTTGTAAAGAGTGAATTATAAGAAAGAAAGCAAGAACAATATATATACATTGTGATTTGAGGAGAAAAATAATGGAAAAGAGTGAGCAGGTTGAAGAATTGATTTCTCATGAAGACATGATAAAAGAGATAAGAAAGTCTTCATATAACTGTGATGTCTGTAAAAGATGCTTCTCTCAAAAAAGTAACTTAACTAAACACAAACGTATTCATACTGGAGAGAAGCCATTTCACTGTGATGTCTGTGGCAAATCGTTCTCTCGCAGTTGTGACTTAACTACACACATACGTACTCATACAGGAGAGAAACCATATCATTGTGATATCTGTGGTAAATCATTCTCTCAAAGATGTCACTTAACTAAACACAAATGTATTCATACTGGAGAGAAGCCATTTCACTGTGATGTCTGTGGTAAATTGTTCTCTCGCAGTTGTGACTTAACTACACACATACGTATTCATACAGGAGAGAAGCCATATCATTGTGATATCTGTGGTAAAACATTCTCTGATAGTAGTGCTTTACCTAGACATAAACGTATTCATACAGGAGAGAAACCATATCACTGTATTACCTGTGGTAAATCATTCTCTGACAGTAATACCTTGACTTCACACAAACGTACTCATACAGGAGAGAAGCCATACCATTGTGATATCTGTGGTAAATCATTCTCTAAGAATTGTCACTTAACCACACATAAACGTAACCATACAGGAGAGAAACTATATCACTGTGATACCTGTGGTAAATCATTCTCACAAAATAGTCACTTAACTGCTCATAGATATATTCATACAGGAGAGAAGCCTTATCATTGTGATATCTGTGGTAAATCTTTCACTTGCAATAGTGCCATGACTGCACACAGATGTATTCATACAGGAGAGAATCCCTATCACTGTGATATCTGTGGTAAATCATTCTCTAGAAGTATTCACGTTACTACACACAAACGTACTCACACAGGAGAGAAGCCACATCATTGTGATATCTGTGGTAAATCATTCTCTGATAGTAGTGCTTTACCTAGACACAAACGTATTCATACAGGAGAGAAACCATATCAGTGTGATATTTGTGGTAAATCATTCTCTGACAGTAGTCGCCTAACTGCACACAGACCTATTCATATTGGAGAGAAACAACATCACTGATGCCTGCAGTAAATCATTCTCCTGCAGTACTGCCTTGACTTTACATAAACATATTTATATCGGAGAGAAGCCATGTAACTGCTACCAGTGGTTAATCATATTCTAAAAATGGTTCTTTAACTGCCCACAGACGTGTTCATACAGGAGTGAAGCTGTGTCATTGTGATACCTGCACACAAACGTGTGTTCATACAGGAGAGAAACCATATGACAATGATATCTGTGGTAAATCGATCTCTGTAAGTAGTGACTTAACTAGACATAAATGTATTCATACAGGAGAGAAACCATATCATTGTCAACTGTCTGTAGAAACCTTGTCCCATGCTGCATCAGAGAGTAGAAGTTAAAAATCTTCATTGTTTCTCGGGCCCGTGATTAAAAGAATGAGTACTAATTCTAGTTTCAGAATTAGGGGTGAAATCAGGATGATAAGGAGAGTCAGTGTTATCACTAGGAATTACCTTCATATAAAATATCTGAAACTAGTTCTAGAAAAGTTTTATTATGGAGACAGACAGGAAAAACAATTGCATTAAATTGAAACATTGCGACAAGAGTTATCTCCCGTATGTGTTTTATTTAACGATACGCATGGGCAATAATTGTACTTCCGTTTTTACCTTCACTTTGAAAGAAGTATAATTCGAGCAGGAATTTGTTTCAATTAACTTCTACAAACACTTTTGATACTTTTCTCAATACACATAATTCACACACTTTATAACTATTCTTTCTTTTATGAAACATTTCCGTAAGTATTAAACAATGAA
>NC_069008.1:15211139-15223445 GCF_001194135.2 Octopus bimaculoides | reverse complement strand
CCTAGTACACTATTTGTTTTTCAACTTTTGTAACCGGTTGCAGACTCGGATAATTCACACGATCCAGCAACACTGGAGTTTAAAGGTCAAGGTCTGAATTTCCCGAGTCCTCTCTCTCGTTCGCCAGCGCGCATTTTTTTTTTTTTTTTTTTCATATTCGTTTACTACATGTTTTACACCTATCACACTATTGTTTTTTCATTTTTGTGATCGGCTGTCAAAGTGGGATTACTGGATCCTGTGAATTATCTCCACCCACTCCCGTCACAAAAATGGAAGAACAAATAGTGTACTAGGTGTAAGATTCATCTATATTTCGTTCAAGAAATAGAAAAAGGTTTTAAAAAAGATCTCATGTACTATAATGAGAGAAACAAATTCGTAAATACGGTATTGAATATGGTTTCACTATTGAAAAAATGGAGAGAGTGATTTAGCTGTTGTTCTTAGCACATCTCCACCATTGGGATCTTTCTGAAAAACCTTTTCTATTACTCAAACGAAAAATAAATGAATCTAAAACAATTTTCCCTCATAATTTCTGATATGATCAGAATCTGCACTATCTGAAGTGTATTTGTAAAAATTTCACTAATAAATATCCATTTTTCTGAAAGTTCTGAGGAAATAAATTTGGGACGGTGGACACATTTGTGTAGATATGCTGATTGGGTTTTCTTCATAAATTTTTATGATGTAGATTACAATCTTGTTGCAAAAAATTAAATTTTGAGGACTACTCTGCATTTCCTTTCTGGAATGAAATTAAATGAATATCTTTTAATACAATGAAAATTACGACAGATATTAGTATTAAAGTTGAAGGTTGCTTCTTAGTGATCTGACATCAATTTCAGATTATCTGTGGGGTAGCCCTGAACCTGATTTGAAATTACACTGTTCACATTAAACCCTTCCCTGATTTCTCTAAAATGATAAATTCTAATGCCTACAACTGGTGTTATTTTTGAAGCATTAATCATGTGTAATACTCAAGATGGTAAGTTAGGGGTTCCTACATAATAGGGGAGAAGAAGTGCCTGGAAGAGTGTAACAGGAATAAAATGATAAAAACACAAAATAACATTGTAGTTTTGGGTAAAACAATGATTTTTCGAAAACATAATTGTGTGTGTTTGCATTTCTGTTTCCTCACAGTCACACCATGTCACAATTGTAAATGAGTGCATTATTATATCCTAGATATACAATGCTAAAGAGAAAAACAAGATAGAATGTTTTTAATTGTATTTCTGCTCGGGGCTAAACAACAATGTCAAATTATAAGTTCAGTTGTTCAGGTAAATTTCCCACTTTTGAATCTGTATTTTTTAAGTAGCCTCCATATATTACACTGATGTTTCTTTATTATTTCAGAATATCATATGACATTGGGATAACTGAAGATACATCCTCAATATTTATAATCTTTTAAAACTGAAAGAAAATGATGTACAAAGCATATTCTTTGTAAGAGTAAACTATAAGAAGGAAAACAAGAACAATATATATATACATTGTGATTCAAGGAGAAAAATAATGGAAAAGAGTGAGAAGCTTGAAGAATTGATTTTCCATGAAGATATGATAAAAGACATAAAGAAGTCTTCATATGACTGATGTCTGTAAAAGGTCCTTCTCTCGAAAAAGTGACCTAACTGTACACAAACGTATTCATACTGGAGAGAAGCCATTTCATTGTGATATCTGTGGTAAATTGTTTTCTCGCAATAGTGTCTTAATTATACACAAACGTGTTCATACAGGAGAGAAACCATATCATTGTGATATCTGGTAATTCATTCTCCAACAGTAGTCACTTAACTGCACATAGACGTATTCATACAAGAGAGAAACCATATCACTGTGATATCTGTGGTAAATTATTTTCTCACAGCGTTAACTTAACTGTGCACAAACGTACCCATACAGGAGAGAAACCATATCAGTGTGATATCTGTGGTAAATCATTCTCTAATAATTGTCACTTAACTACACACAGACGTATTCATACAGGAGAGAAACCATTTCACTGTGATATCTGTGATAAATCATTCTCTGATAGTAGTGCTTTACCTAGACACAAATGTATTCATACAAGTGAGAAGCCACATCATTGTGATGTTTGTGGTAAATCATTCTTTTGAATTAGTCAACTTTCTACACACAAACGCATTCATACAGGAGAGAAGCCATATCACTGTGGTATCTGTGGTAATTCATTCTCTCACATTACTACCTTGACTTTACATGGACGTACTCATACAGGAGAGACTCCATATCACTGTGATATCTGTGGTAAATCATTCTCTCAGAGTAGTACCTTAACTTTACACAGACGTACACATACAGGAGAGAAACCATATCCTTGTGATATCTGTGGTAAATCATTCTCTCTCACTAGCACCTTAACTGTTCACAAACGTATTCATACAGGAGAGAAGCCATATCGCTGTGATATGTGTGGTAAATCATTCGCTCACAGTAGTGCCTTGACTTGCACACAAACGTACTCATACAGGAGAGAAACCATTTCACTGTAATGTCTGTGGTAAATCATTCTCTTGGAATAGTAATCTTTCTACACACAAACGTATTCATAAAGAAGAGAAAAGAAAAGAGTAGTTTGTGTGGTTTGTTCTGTAAACTTTTTTTTCTTTCTAATATTCCTGATTCATGTAATGGAAATTATGATTGTGAACATGGTCTTTCAATAATTTCAATTTCTTTCGTTTCTTTTAAAATTATCTTGCAGTGCCATGCTCTTTTTCTGTTCCTTTTTCTATAATGTAGGGACCTCTATTCTGAAACTGCTCCTCCTAGCAACCCTGCTTGTGGGTTTTGTTGAATGTCACTTCCATGATTTACTGTATATTGTTTATTAGTTTTTCAATGCTTCACTCATTAAATATCAACAATAACATAATTTATTTCTTTTACATTGTGAGGGTTACAGTAAAAGGTGTAAAATATGTACATAGGTAATAACCTCCAGTACAAAACAAAGGGATCACAAAGGAAAACCAAAGAATGACCTTGAGTACAAAACAAAAGAGACTGCAAAGGGGAAACATGGGGCATAAGTATATTTTGCAGGGCTGTCATTGAGATGAAAATTGGCTATGAGTACAGCAATGAATTTAGTGTGCAGCTAAGAGTTCACCATGGATTGGTTTTCAACCCACTCTTGTTTATCCTGATCCTCAAGGACATATTAGAGGAATTGAAGACCGGTTGCCTTTTGAGGCTCCTCTTTGCTGATGAATTTGTTATAGCACAATCTCTAATAAATTTAGAGAGGTCTAAAGTCAAAGGGCCTTATAATTATTTTAGCAAAGACCTAAATCCTAATGAATTAGGAAAGCAAATAAATTACCAATCCTTTAGGAAAATGACCCTGCTTGGTGTAGAAGATCGAAGACTATTGGTATGATGATGTGATGCATATGGAGAAGAGCAGCTGTATAAAGAAATGCCTATCTAATTATGGAGAGAATTTTTGCATGAGGTAGACCCAGGAAGATGTGAGAAATTATCTTCAGATTTTGAGCCACACAGAAGAGACAACAAGGGACCAAGACATCTGGTGATTTATTGTGCTTGAAAACACAATCTAAGCCAAATTGTGGCCATATATACAAGTATGTCCTTTACAGCCATGCCGTATCCCTCCCTCTGTCAAAAATCTCTCACAACCTATCTTTTCAACATTCCCCCTTCATCCACCCATGATCCCCACCTGCTGCAGCCTCTGCCACTCTCTTTCATATGCCTACCCATACATTTTCCATGTCCTCTCAGACCTGCCATTGGCTGGGGCAAGGCTACTTCTCTCACTGTCACTTGCTACAGTCACCTCCTCTTTATCTCTAAACATCTTCAATCCTCTTGAAATATTCACCTCTACCCCCACCCCCCAGTATTGCTCACATTCCCCCACTATCTCCTGTGTGTAGCTCCTGGTGCACTTCCAGTACCATCTGTTTCTGTCTTTCTCTCCTTGCTGTCTTCCCTTTTCCTACTGGAGTAGCTGACTATTTCCTCCGTAGTATGGCACCTATCTCTATCACTCTGTTATACTTTAACCTTTCAACTAGCACAAAGCCACCTCGATATCATTCCCTCTCCCATCCAAGGGTTGTTTTTTCTTACAAGCTACTTGATGAACCCACTGATTCTGGTGTCATGCTGAAAGCACAAATGTTGTTCCATATAAAGAATACCCAGTACATTTTGTAAAGTGGTTGGTTTAAGGAAGGCCGTCCATCTGTAGAAACAATGCTAAAACTGACAACAGAGTTTGGTGCAGTTCTTTGGTTTGCCAAGTCCTGTCAAACCATTCAACCTATGCCAGTATGGAAGATAGTCATTAAGTGATGAGGAAGATTCAGAGAGAGGTTTGCCAATGTTCTATTATACAAGGACTGAAGGCCTAAAGTGTTCTGGTTTGTGAGGCAGTGTACCAGAGAACATTGAGTTCTGGGGGAGAAATGTGTGTAGGATAGTGGCATGTTTGCACTCAGTGCTTCTGAAAAGAAAGAGACCTGGAAGTGCTATTATGAAAATGCAGAGAATAAATGAAAGAATCTCCCAAATACGAGCAGATAGGAAAAACAATTGCATTAAATTGAAACATTGCGACAAGAGTTATCTCCCGTATGTGTTTTATTTAACGATACCTATGGGCAATAATTGTACTTCCGTTTTTACCTTCACTTTGATAGAAGTATAATTCGAGCAGGAATTTGTTTCAATTAACTTCTACAAACACTTTTGATACTTTTCTCAATACACATAATTCACACACTTTATAACTATTCTTTCTTTTATGAAACATTTCCGTAAGTATTAAACAATGAAAACATTTAATCTTTTAATTCTGTAGACGTTCGGTTTTTGACGTGTCGATTGTTTCTGTCTCCCGCATCTTTTATGGATGAGAGATATCCATGATTTCTGCCAGATTTAGCTGCTATTTCTAGCTATGGCAAAGAGATGGCGGTTAATGTTTACTTTAACTCACGGTGACGAAAACAGAAAAGTGTAATAGATGTGAAAAAAATGTGTATTAAAGAAATATGAAAACAAAAATTTGCTCCAAAGAGGGGAGAGGACTTTAGGAAAATTCACAGGATCCAATTTTTTCCCTCGTAATTTTTAGGAAAATGGATATCTTTTAATGAAATTTTATTTATATACCTTTAAAACGGCGTAGATTACGATGTTAAACTTCAGTGTTTGACCCGAGCAAAAAAAAAAAATAATAATAATAAAAGTACAGTAAGTGTAAAACACTTTTGAATCTGTATTTTTTAAGTAGCCTCCATATTTTACACTGATGTTTCTTTATTATTTCAGAATATCATATGACATTGGGATAACTGAAGATACATCCTCAATATTTATCATCTGAAAGAAAATGATGTACAAAGCATATTCTTTGTAAAGAGTCAGCTGCAAGAAGGAAAACAAGAACATTATATATACATTGTGATTTGAGGGGAAAAATAATGGAAAAGAGTGAGAAGGTTGAAGAATTGATTTCTCATGAAGAGATGATAAAAGAGATAAGAAAGTCTTCATATAACTGTGATGTCTGTAAAAGATGTTTCTCTCAAAAAAGTAACCTAGCTGTACACAAACGTATTCATACAGGAGAGAAGTTATATCTGTGGTAAATCATTCTTTAAAAGTAGTCCTTTAACTGCTCACAGACGTATTCATACAGGAGAGAAGCCATATCCCTGTGATATATGTGGTAAATCATTCTCTCAAAGTAGTGCTATAACTGCACTCAAACATCTTCATGCTGGAGAGCGACCGTATCATTGTGATGTCTATGGTAAATCATTCTCTAAGAGTAATATTTTAACTAGCCGCAAACGTATTCATACAGGACAGAAACCATATTATTGTGATATCTGTGGTAAATCATTCTCTACAAGTAGTCCTTTACCTGCCCACAGACGAATTCATACAGGAGAGAGGCCATATCAGTGTGATGTGTGCAGTAAATCTTTCTCTCAAAATAATGTCTTAACTAGACATAAACGTATTCATACAGGAGAGAAACTATATCATTGTGATATCTGTGGTAAATCATTCACTCAAAGTAATGATGTAACTAAACACAAACGTACTCATACAGGAGAGAAACCATTTAATTGTGATATCTGTGGTAAATCATTCTGTCACAGTAGTGACTTAATTGTACACAAACGTATTCATACAGGAGAGAAACCACATCATTGTGATGTTTGTGGTAAATCATTCTCTCTGAATAGTAATCTTTCTGCACATAAACGTATTCATACAGGAGAGAAGCCATATTACTGTGATATCTGTGGTAAATCATTCTCTCACAGTAGTTCCTTAACTTCACACAGACGAACTCATACAGGAGAGAAGCCATATTACTGTGATATCTGTGGTAAATCATTCTCTCATAATAGTACCCTAACTTCTCATAAACGTATTCATACAGGAGAGACTCCATATCACTGTAATATATGTGGTAAATCATTCTCTGTTAGTAGTAGTCTTTATGTACACAAATGTATTCATACAGGAGAGAAAAAAGTGTAGTTTGTGTGTTTTTTCTGTAAACTTTTTCTCTTCTTAATATTCGTGTGATGGAAATCATGATTGCGGAAATGTTTTTCCAAAAATTTCAGTTCTTTTCTTTTAAAATTTTCTTGCAGTGCCATCCCCTCTTCCATTCTTTTTTCCATCAATTAGGGACCTCTAATCTGAAACTGCTTCTCCTGGCAACCCTATACATGGCTTTTGTTGAATGTCACTTCCATGATTTACTGTATATTTCTTATTAGTTTTTCAATGCTTCACTCATTAAATATCTTCAACAAGAACATAATTTATGGCTTTTTTCATTGTGAGGGACATGGTAAAGTTGTCAAATATGTACTTAAGTAATAACCTCCAGTACAAAACAAAGGGATCACAAACGAAAACGAAGAATGACCTTGAGTACAAGACAAAAGATAGTGTAAAGGAGTAACATGGAGCATAAGTATAGTTTAGTGCTCCACAACAGACTATTTTCATTTTTATATTAAACTTGGCAAAAGGTCTAGATTATAATTATCTTACGAAAATGGAAGAAAATATTTCTCAAGGAGAGTGTCATCCTTTTCAACTTCATCCCGGTTTTGTCAGGGGTCATAGCGCAATTCATTAGGAAAAGAGATAGCCAAGATGAGATGCAGTTTGGTTTTGTGCCAGAGAGAAACACTATTAATGTATTGACACATTTTTTGTTTGATGAATAAATACATACAGATGGCGTTTTTCTAATATAAATATATTTTGTTTGCTTTTAAAGTATATTAATATGTTTTGCTTCCTGTATACCTGAAGCCAGCTTCTTGACCAGGGATTGAAACCTCAGCCTGAATTTTTCTGGAGGATTTTTTTCCCTTCCCCTTTGTTCTCTGGATTCGCTCTTGGAAATTTATCAGAGTCAGGTGTTGACTTCCTGTGTCAAGCTCCATTCAATTCAGATTGGTTTTCTTCATCATCAACATCTGGTGTTAAATTCAATTGAACCTTGTTAACCCACGAAATATCCTTTGTTACTAGACCTAGTTTAGCTATGGAATTGTTATAAATACAGAAAACTAAATGGAATTGTTTTTTACTTGGCATCTGTGACACAGGCAACATACTTTGTGTTAGTGCTACCAGAGATGTACAAATATGTCTCCCTCTCTGCTTGGTAGCTGTCCCATTTCTGCTTGGCAAGTTTTAATGGTAAATGCTCTTTCCTTTTCCTTCAGTCACTCAGTAATAAACTACTATGATCAAAGATACCTACATGATGGACAACAAGTAGTAGTTTACCTCATAACAGTAAATTTTAATTACCAGAAAGGAAAACAGATTAATGTTTTGAAATGTAGAAAATTTATATATTTACACACTTCAAATGCAGACGAAACATACTTAGGGTAAATACAAAAACAAGTACTATGGTTCTAAATCTTTTAATCAAAATTAGTTTCTCTTTAAATTTTGTCTTTCTCTCTGTATATATATATATATATATATATATATATATATATATATATATATATATATATATATATATATATATATATATATATATATATATATATATATATACATATATATATATATATACATACAGGCAGATGGACGATACAAAGACAGAAAACCAGGATGGAACATTCATGGCTTTCAGTTCTTCAGTCAAATTTTATTAAAACAAGACACAAGTGAATTGAATCTCGTGATGTAAAGAATCAACACAGCAAAACGTGTGGTTGTCATGGTAACAAGCTGTTAGTGTCTGCTGATTGGCTAAAATTACCCAAATTTAATTACAAATAACATCAGATTCTTTAATTTGCGATACACAAAAATAGAAATCAATCTGAGCAGAATCAAAAGGGGCTGATTTTGCATATGAAATTAAATAGATCCAATTGTTTTACACCTTATTGGTTGAAACAATTATATACCAAAGTGGTGGGAGCAACTCATCTTTTGCTTTGCAGCGAGCTGCCTACGGCCAAAAATCCTGAGATGAGTTTTCTTAGGACCATTTAAAGTGCCATCAAAATGTATCTCTTATGCGAAATATTTCACAGGTAGCACGCATTATATCCCTTGAGCATTTAGTGTATAGATGTTTACGATCTAGTTTGGATTCTTTGCAATCAAATTTGATGGCAAAGAATCCAAAGTAGATCGAAAACGTCTTTACTATTTGGTTAATTAGCGTGTGTTACTCCATAGCGTCACCGGGTTATTTCTATCAATTTTTACTTGATTATCGGATATCGCTGATCACAATACACTTCCAGTTCCTTTTACTTTATTTGTGCCATTTGTTTTCTATTTTGGCCAAAATTGTCTAATTCATTGTGATATCTGTGGTAAATCATTCTCCAGAAGTAGATTATGAACGAGACATGTTTATATTCATTGTGAAGTGTATCAATCTGAAAATTCATTGCAACAAACACTTTAAACTCCATCTAAAGTAGAGTGAGTGTTTTTGGACCTTAGCCACAGCAATGATTAGTCCACTCATTGTGGATTCTTTCTTTACTGGAAAATTGATATAAAACTGTTCTTTTATATCTGGGAGGAGTTATATCCAATAAAGCCTAAAACCACACACACAGCAGATTTTGTTTGTCCGTTTAATTTTTTACATAGCTTTCTTTTCAAAGTAGTTTATGCTTGTCTGAGGCCTCATCTGTAGCTTTATCAATTTATTTGGCCAACAGAAGCAGGAAAGGAGCCAATTGCATACGTACATATATGCGCTTATGTGTTTGTATACATACACGTATCTATCTATCTTTCTATCTACCTACCTACCTACACACACACACAACTGTACGTTTGTATATCTGTTCGTGTCCATGTGTTTTCACTGATGTAAACAATGGCCTTCTATCCAAACAAACCTCGGTCGTTTGCTTTCAGTCCACTGCCTGATCCTGTTTTCGCTCCTTCACATGTATTGGTATATTGCATGTTCTTTGTGAATGAAAGTCTCATTGAGCTAGTGTCATTTGCTTCGTCTCCAGCTCCTTGTGTAACCGCGTTGGGACTATTTGCTCAACAGACAGGGAGGCTTATAAGCTCGCTTGGAACACGTGGAAGTTGGCACCAGGAATGTTAGGATGATTATAATCAGTGTTACTACTTAGAATTACCTTCACATAAAATACCTAAAACCAGTTCAAGAAAATTTTTGTGACAGAGACAGACCGAGAAATGTATTATGCTGAAAAGTACTGACAAGAGTTAACTCCCATGTGTTTGATGTAAAAAAAAAAAAAAAAATTACAAAATACGCATGCGCAGTAATTGTAGTTCCGAATTGGTATTTAAAGAATTTTCTATGGTACATGAATTTCTCTTTTCTACTTCACACACACACACTGAAAGTACGTTTAACACATATTACACACACATTATATAACAACTCTGTCTTTTATGAAACATATCCGTAAGTATTACACAATGAAACCATTTAATCTTTTAATTCTGTAGACGTTGTTTCTTATTTTGTCTTCATCTTTTATGCATGAGAGATGTTTATGATTTGTGCGAGATTTCGCTGCTATTTCTAGCAATGTAAGAGGGGTATCTATGGTTTGTGCAAGATTTCAATGCCATTTTTCAGTTATGGAAGGGAGATGGTTATGATCTGTGTGAGATTTGGCTGCTATTTCTGCCTGTGCAAGCTCCATTCTACACTCTCCATCGTTGCCGCGTTAGTCTGTTGTGTGTTTTAGTTGCAGAAATATTCTAAAGTACACTCCAATCACTGAAATATTCAGAATCCAATAATTTATAGAATGTTTGTTAATTGATATAAGTACAGATGTGTGCCGAAACCATTCGTAATTTGTTTTCTCATAACTTGTTCAAGGTGCTATACAGTGGGACAGAACTTGGAACCATCTAGTTGGGAACAAAGGTTCCTACCACAAAGCCACGTCTGAGCCAATTTTTGCAGGTTTTAGAAACAAAATATTTTTTCAGAGTCGTAAATTCCTTTATATATGAAACAGAAGCGTATTTAACAGCAAAAGCAAAAAAAAAAAAAAAAAGAAAGAAAAAGAAAAGGATAAAAATTACAAAGCAAGATATTATCTTATAATATTATTCTTGTCCTTTCTATCAATTTTGTGTGTGTGTTATGGTTAGGGAGGTAATGACTGGAATTAAAGAATATTTATTGAGAAAGCAAATGGAGACAAAGTCAGAAATAGTGGAATCAATGAAAATAGTATAAGAAACAATTGAAAACGAGAGAGAGGGAGATGATTTATATTCTATATTGTAAGATTTTCAAACACATAATTTGCTTCACATGACCAACTAGAAATGACAGCACATTTCTCTTAAATTTCACCTTTCATTTATGAATATTGAAGACTGTGTTGGATGATGTAGTCCTAGATATACAATGCTAGAGAGACAGGCTGAATGAAATGTCTAACATATTTCTGCTCAGAGACGCCTCAGGGCTAAACAGTCATTCAGGTAAATGTTTATTCATGTAGAAACGTAAATTTTCCACTTTTGAATCTGTATTTTTAAGTAGCCTCCATATTTTACACTGATGTTTCTTTATTATTTCAGAATATCATATGACAGTGGGATAACTGAAGATACATGCTCAATATTTATCATATTTTAAGACTGAAAGAAAATGATGTACAAAGCAAATTCTTTGTAAAGAGTGAACTATAAGAAGGAAAACAAGAACGTTATATATACATTGTGATTTGAGGAGAAAAATAATGGAAAAGAGTGAGAAGGTTGAAGAATTGATTTCGCATGAAGACATGATAAAAGAGATGAGAAAGCCATCATATGACTGTGATGTCTGTAAAAGGTCCTTCTCTGAAAAAAGTAACTTAACTGAACACAAACATATTCATACAAGAGAAAGGCTACAACACTGTGACGTCTGTGGTAAATTATTCTCCAACAATAGTCATTTAACTAAACACATACGTATTCATACAGGAGAGAAGCCATATCCTTGTGATATCTGTGGTAAATCATTCTCACAGAATAGTGACTTAACTGTACACAGACGTATTCATACTGGAGAGAAACCATATCACTGTGATATTTGTGGTAAATTATTTTCTGATAGTAGTGACTTAACTAAACATAAACGTATTCATTCAGGAGAGAAACCATCTCATTGTGATATCTGTGGTAAATCATTCACTGACTGTAGTAATTTAACTGCACACAAACGTATTCATACAGGAGAGGAACCGTATAACTGTGATATCTGTGGTAAATCATTCTCTCACAGTAGTAATCTTTCTAAACACAAACGTATCCATACAGGAGAGAAATCCTATCATTGTGATATCTGTGGTAAATCATTCTCTCAGAGTAGCAATCTTTCTACACACATACGTATTCATACAGGAGAGAAACCATATCATTGTGATATCTGTGGTAAATCATTCTCTGATAGTAGCGCTTTACCAAGACACAAATGTATTCATACAGGAGAGAAACCATATCACTGTGATATCTGTGGTAAATCATTCTCTGATAGTAGTGCTTTACCAAGACACAAATGTATTCATACAGGAGAGAAACCATATTACTGTGATATCTGGTAAATTATTCTCTGATAGTTGTGCCTTAACTAAACACAAACGTACTCATACAGAAGAGAAGTCTTATCAGTGTGATATCTGTGGTAAATCATTTTCTCAAAATGGTGATTTAACTAAACATAAACGTATTCATACAGGAGAGAAGCCATAT
>NC_069008.1:15208962-15210262 GCF_001194135.2 Octopus bimaculoides | reverse complement strand
GTGCAGAAGCAGAAGCAGTACCATATATATATATATATATATATATACCAATACTCATATTTACAACCTTTGAAGTGTAAAATGTTTGTTTGTTAAAAGCATCATCCAAACGTATCACTCATGCGAAGTATTTGACAGCTAGCACGCGTTATCTCCCTTGTACATTTAGTCTATTCTTAACTGGTTAATTAGCGTGTATTACTCGGTAGCGTCACTGGGTTATATATAGATATAAATGTATATCTATCAATTTTGACCTGATTATGGAACTCCCAGTTCTGTACCCCACCATTCTTTTCCCTTTGGGGGAAATTCGCTTCATTCACCGTGATATCTGGTAAATCATTCTCCAGAAAGTAGATCGTAAACGAGGCTTGTTTGTATTCATCCTGATATGTATCAGAGTGAAAATTCGTAGCAACAAATATTTTAAACTCCATCTAAAGTAGAGTGAGTGTTTTTGGACCTTGGCTACAGCAATAACTACTCCACTCATTTTGGATCCTTTCTTTAGGCTTTCTTTTTCAGCAGTTTGACATACTTAATAGAAGCAATTTGTTTCAGATTTTGTATTTCTTGATATAAAACTGCTCTTTTATATCTGGGGGGAGTCATGTCCAATAAAGCCTGAAAACACACACAGCAGGTGTTGTTTGTATATGTTTCATTTTTTACATTGCTTTCTTTTCAAAGCAGTTGTTTTTTGTTAGAGGCCCCAATGGATTTGGCAAACAAAAGCAAAAAGGAGCCAATTGCATGGTAGTTTCTGCTTGTCTGAGGCCCCATCAATTTATCAATTTATTTGGCCAACAGAAGCAGAAAGGAGCTAATTGCATACGTACATATATGCGCTTATGTGTATGTATACACACACACATCTTTCTATCTACCTACCTACACACACAACTGTACATTTGTGTGAGTTCCTATATGTGTTCGTTTCCATGTGTTTTCACTGGTTGTAAACAATGGCGTTGATATCCATACAAGCTTCCTTTGCTTTCCGTCCACCGCTTCATCCTGTTTTCGCTCCTTCACATATATTGATACATTGCATACTCTTTGTGAATGAAAGTCTAATTGAGCCAGTATCGTTCGCTTCGCTTCCAGCTTGTCGTGTAATCGCGTTGGGGCTATTTGTTGCTCGACAGACAGGAAGACTTATAAGCTCGCTTTGAACATGTGGAACTTGGCACCGGGAATGTTAGGATGATTGTAATTAGTGTTACTACTTAGAATTACCTTCACATAAAATATCTAAAACTAAATTTTTGTTACATACACCAGAAATGGAATTAAG
>NC_069008.1:15202670-15206746 GCF_001194135.2 Octopus bimaculoides | reverse complement strand
GTCAAATTAAAAGTTCAGTTGTTCAGGTAAATGCTTATTTCTGTAGAAATGTAAATTTCCCACTTTTGAATCTGTATTTTTTAAGTAGCCTCCATATTTTACACTGATGTAACTTTATTATTTCAGAACATCATATGATATTGGGATAACTGAAGATACATCCTCAATATTTATCATATTTTAAGACTGGTAGGAATTGATGTACAAAGCAAATTCTTTGTAACGAGTGAACTATAAGAAGGAAAACAAGAACATTATATATACATTGTGATTTGAGGAGAAAAATAATGGAAAAGAGTGAGCAGGTTGAAGAAGTGATTTCTCATGAAGACATGATAAAAGAGATGAGAAAGCCATCATATGACTGTGATGTCTGTAAAAGGTCCTTCTCTCGAAAAAGTAATCTAATTGAACACAAACATATTCATAGGAGAAAGAAGCTGTATCAATGTGATATCTGTTGTAAATCATTCTCTCAAAGTAGTGACTTAACTAAACATAAACGTATTCACTCGGGAGAGAAACCATCACGTGATGTTTGTGGTAAATCATTCACTGACTGTAGTAATTTAACTGCACACAAACGTATTTATACAGGAGAGAAACCATATAACTGTGATATCTGTGGTAAATCATTCTCTCATAATAGTAATCTTTCTAAACACAAGCGTATTCATACAGGAGAGAAGTCCTACCATTGTGATATCTGTGGTAAATCATTCTCTCAGAGCAGTAATCTTTCTACACACATACGTATTCATACAGGAGAGAAACCATATCATTGTGATATCTGTGGTAAAACATTCTCTCAAAATAGTAACTTAACAGGACACACACGTATTCATACTGGAGAGGAGCCATATCACTGTGATATCTGCGGTAAATCATTCTCACAAAATAGTCACTTAACTAAACATAAACGTATTCATTCAGGAGAGAAACCATCTCACTGTGATATCTGTGGTAAATCATTCACTGACTGTAGTAATTTAACTGCACACAAACGTATTCATACAGGAGAGAAGCCATATCATTGTGATATCTGTGGTAAATCGTTCTCCAGCAATAGTCACTTAACTAAACACATACGTTTTCATACACGGGAGAAGCCATATCATTGTGATTTTTGTAGTAAATCATTCTCTCAAAATAGTAACTTAACTGTACACATACGTATTCATACAGGAGAGAAACCATATCACTGTGATATCTGTGGTAAATCATTCTCTGATAGTAGTGCTTTACCAAGACACAAATGTATTCATGCAGGAGAGAAATCCTATGATTGTGATATCTGTGGTAAATCATTTTCTGATAGTTGTGACTTAACTAAACACAAACATAGTCATACAGGAGGGAAGCCATATCATTGTGAGTTTTGTGGTAAATCATTCTCTCAAAATATTCCTTTAACTGAACACAAACTAATTCATACAGGAGAGAAAAGAAAAGGGTAGATTATATGGGTTCTTTTGTAAACTAGTTTTTTTTAAATATTTCTGATTTATGTAATGAAAATTGTGACTCTAAAAATAATGCTTTTTCAAAAATTTTGTCTTTCTTTACAAATTTTCTCCCTATTCCATCCCCTACTTTCATGTTCTTTCCCATGATGTAGGGACCTCTGTTCCCAGAATACCTCCTCCTCCTGCCAACACTATACAAATTTCTTTCTTTAATATCAATTGCACAATTCACAGTATATTTTTATTAATTTTTCAATACTAAACAGAAGAGACCACAAACGGCAAACAATGGGGCATAACTACAGTTTAGTGCTCGACTACAAACTATTTTCTCATAAATTTCAGAAGAATTATGTTTTATATCAAACTCAGTAAAAGTCTAGATTACAATTATTTAATAAAATTTGAAGAAGAAAATTTCCCAAGGAGAGTGTCATCCTTGTCAACTCCTCCTTCGTTTTATCAGGGATCATAGCCCAATTGATTAGGAAAAGGGATAGACTAGATGAGATACAGTTTTGTTTTGTGAGAGAAGCACTACCGATGCTGTTTTTAGTAAGGCAACTGATGGAATTTGGCTTTTGCTGACATGGACAAATATTTTGGCGAAATTCCTCATTTCTTTATCTGGTGGTCTAAGTGGTAGCTTGGGATAGATGAGTTGTTTGTCAAAAGCATCCAACCCATGTACCTGGTGGTATTATAAGAGTCCCCTGACTAGTTGTTTCTTGACATCATCTCTAAAATTGTCACCTTGAACAGCAACACACCGGTCCCAGCGTTCCTGTCACTCTTGGAATCTGACCTCACAGTTGTTTCGTTTAAGTGAGTCAAGGACCTTCTGTGATTAGTTCTGGATCTTGACAATGTTCTTAAAATGGCAGCCTTTGAGTTGCATTTTCATCTTGGGGAAGAGATGGAGGTCCACAGGTGCAGAAGCAATAGCATGTTACACAGGCAGACAGACCAGGAATGGCATTAAGCTGTAAAGAAGGGACCAGAGTTAGCTCCCATGTGTTCCATACAAAATATACGCATGCGCCGTAATTGTAGTTCCGTTTTGGTTTTGAACAGAAGTTTCTCTCGTGCATGTATTTCTTTTAATTAACTTCTACAAACACTTTTGATACGTTTCTCAACTTCACACACACTCACTTAAGTACGTTTAATATTTATTATACACACACTTTATAATAACTCTTTTCCTTATGAAACATTTCCGTAAGTATTATAATTTGTGAGATTTCTCCGTTATTTCTAACAATGGGAAAGAGATGTCTCTGATTTATGCGAGAGTTGACTGCCATTTCTAGCTCTGGAAGAGAGATGTCTGTTATTTGTACGAGATTTGGTGGTTAATATACTGTTTAAGCCCCGGTCAGGAAAAGAAAACAAAAATCCAGTATGTGTTAAAAAAAAGTGTATAGAAAACGAATATGAAAACAGAAATTGGCTGCTATTTCTAGTTATGGAAGACAGATGCCTATGATGTGTGTGAGGTTTGGCTGCTATTTCTGCCTATGCAAGCTCCCATCTACACTCTCCATCGTTGCCGTATCAGTCTGTTGTGTGTTTTAGTTTGGAGTGTACTTCAGAATATTTCTCAATCACTGAACTGTTCAGTAAGGATTCGATACTTTATTATAATTTATGGAATGTTTGTTTCTTGATATAAGTACAGATGTGTGACGAAACCACTAGTAATTTATTTTCTCATAACTTGTTCATGGTGCTATGCAGTGAGACTGAACTTGGAACCATCCGGTTGGGGTTAAAGCTTCTTACCATACCGCCACGTCTGAGCCAATTTTTGCAGTTTTTAGAAACTAAAGGTACTACTAAAGCAGCGCAGTCGCGAGTGGTCGATCCTGACCCTGTCCCTAACCCTAACCCTAACCCGCGTGTGCAAATGAATACGTGTTTAGGGTTCGGGTTAGGGACAGGGTCAGCGCTAGGATCGACCACTTACGACTAGCTAGCGCGACTGCACGGCTGCGCGTTCGGGACCGTGCTGCTTTAGTAGTACCGAAACAAAATTGGTAATTTTTCAGAGTCGTAAATTCCATTACAAGGAACACAAGCGTATTTAAGTGCAAAAGCATAAAAAAGAGAAAGGATAAAAACTTCCAAACATTATCTCATAATATTATTCTTTTTGTTTTTGTCAATTTTTGGGCGTCTGTGATGCTTATGGTTAGGGAGGTAATGACTGGAATGGAGAAATATTTATTGAGAAAGCAAATGGAGACAAAGTCAGAAATAGTGGAATCAATGAGAAAAGTAAAAGATACACAATTGAAAGAGATAGAGAGGGAGATATTCTACATGGTAAGAATTTAAAACATAATTTGCTTCAAAGCTCTCTATGTGGTCACATGAACTACTAGAAATAACAGCACATTTCCCTTAAATTTCACCTTTCATTTGTGAATATTGAAGACTGTATTGGATGATGTAGTCCTAGATATACAATGCTAGAGAGACAGGCTGAATGGAATGTCTTTAATCGTATTTCTGCTCAGTAAGAGATGCCTCGGGGCTAAGCAACAATGTCAAATTAAAAGTTCAGTTGTTCAGGTAAATGTTTATTTCTGTAGAAATGTAGATTTT
>NC_069008.1:15201180-15202585 GCF_001194135.2 Octopus bimaculoides | reverse complement strand
GTGGTAAATCATTCTCCAGCAATAGTCACTTAACTACACACAAACATGTTCATACACGGGAGAAACTATATCATTGTGATATTTGTGGTAAATCATTCTCCAGCAATAGTCACTTAACTACACACAAACATGTTCATACACGGGAGAAACTATATCATTGTGATATTTGTGGTAAATCATTCTGCGGAAGTAATGACTTAACTAGACATAAACGTATTCATACAGGAGAGAAGCCTTATCAGTGTGATATCTGTGGTAAATCATTCTCTCTGAATAGTATTCTTTCTACTCACAAACGTATTCATACTGGAGAGAAGCCATATTATTGTGATATCTGTGGTAAATCATTCTCTCAGAGTAGTAATCTTTCTAGACACAAGCGTATACATACAGGAGAGAAGCCATATTATTGTGATATCTGTGGTAAATCATTCTCTCACAGTAGTACTTTACATAGACATATACTTATCCATACAGGAGAGAAGCCTTATGAATGTGATATCTGTGGTAAATCATTCTCTCAAAATGGTGATTTAACTAAACATGAACGTAGTCATACAGGAGAGAGGCCATATCATTGTGAGATCTGTGGTAAATCATTTTCTAATTGTAGCGACTTAACTAAACATGAACGTAGTCATACAGGAGAGAAGCCATATCATTGTGACATCTGTGCTAAATCGTTTTCCATTAGTAGCGACTTAAGTAGACATAAACGTATTCATACAGGAGAGAAACCATTTCATTGTGATATCTGTGGTAAATCCTTCTCTCGGAGTAATGCTTTAACTTCACACAAGCGTGCTCATACTGGAGAGAAACCATATCACTGTGATATCTGTGGTAAATCATTCTCTGAAAGTTCTGACTTAACCAAACACAAACGTATTCATACAGGAGAGAAACCATTTCATTGTGATACCTGTGGTAAGTCATTCTCTCAAAGTTTTGCCTTGACTTCTCACAAACGTATTCATACAGGAGAGAAACCATTTCACTGTGATATGTGTGGTAAATCATTCTCTTGGAGTAGCAATCTTTCTACACACATACATAGTCATACAGGAGAGTAGCCATATCATTGTGATTTTTGTGGTAAATCATTCTCTCGAAATAGTCACTTAACTGAACACAAACTTATTTATACAGGAGAGAAAAGAAAAGGGTAGTTTGTATGGGTTCTTTTGTAAACTACTTTTGCTTTATAATATTTCTGATTTATGTAATGAAAATTATGAATCTGAAAATAATGGTTTCCTAAAAATTTCAGTCTTTTTCTTTCTTTCCAAATTCTCTCCCCTACTCCCATGCCCTTTTCATAATGTGGGAAACTCTCTTCTGGAACAACACCTCCTACTAACCCTATACATGGTTTGTTAATGACTATCACTTCCAGGTAAAGATG
>NC_069008.1:15199891-15200735 GCF_001194135.2 Octopus bimaculoides | reverse complement strand
GTTCATCCTGTTTTCGCTCCTTCACATATATTGATACATTGCATACTCTTTGTGAATGAAAGTCTAATTGAGCCAGTATCGTTCGCTTCGCTTCCAGCTTGTCGTGTAATCGCGTTGGGGCTATTTGTTGCTCGACAGACAGGAAGACTTATAAGCTCGCTTTGAACATGTGGAACTTGGCACCGGGAATGTTAGGATGATTGTAATTAGTGTTACTACTTAGAATTACCTTCACATAAAATATCTAAAACTAAATTTTTGTTACATACACCAGAAATGGAATTAAGCTGAAAAGTTCGGACAAGAGTTAGCTCCCATGTATTTCATATGAAACATGCGCATGCGCCGTAATTGTAATTCCGCATTGGGATTAAAGAAGTTCGTCTCGTGCATAAATTTCTCTTATTTACCTTCTAAATTACGTTTAATACCTATTAAACACACACTTTATAACAAATCTATCCTTTATAAAACATTTCCGTAAGTATTACACAATGAAAATGTTGAATCTTTTAATTCTGTAGGCGGTCTGGTTGTGACTTGTTTCTTTTTTTGTCTTCTTCGTCTTTTATGCATGTGAGATCTTTATGACTTGTGCGAGATTTCACTGTTATTTCTAGCAATGAGAAAGGGGTGTCTATCATTTGTGCGAGATTTCACTGCCATTTCTAGCTCTGGAAGAGAGATGTCTGTTATTTGTACGAGATTTGTTGGTTAATATACTGTTTAAGCCCCGGTCAGGAAAAGAAAACAAAAATCCAGTATGTATTTTAAAAAAAGTGTATAGAAAACGAATATGAAAACAAAAATTGGCGCAATTAAACGGGGGTGGGGTGGGGGTGGA
>NC_069008.1:15183390-15198320 GCF_001194135.2 Octopus bimaculoides | reverse complement strand
GTAGCCTCCATATTTTACACTGATGTATCTTTATTATTTCAGAACATCATATGATATTGGGATAACTGAAGATACATCCTCAATATTTATCATATTTTAAGACTGGTAGGAATTGATGTACAAAGCAAATTCTTTGTAAAGAGTGAACTATAAGAAGGAAAACAAGAACATTATATATACATTGTGATTTGAGGAGAAAAATAATGGAAAAGAGTGAGAAGGTTGAAGAAGTGATTTCTCATGAAGACGTGATAAAAGAGATGAGAAAGCCATCATATGACTGTGATGTCTGTAAAAGGTCCTTCTCTCGAAAAAGTGACCTAATTGAACACAAACATATTCATAGGAGAAAGAAGCTGTATCAATGTGATATCTGTGGTAAATCATTCTCTGACAGTAGTCACTTATCTAGACATAAACGTATTCATACAGGAGAGAAACCATTTCATTGTGATATCTGTGGTAAATCCTTCTCTTATAGTAATGCTTTAACTTCACACAAACTTACTCATACAGGAAAAAAGCCATATCATTGTGATATCTGTGGTAAATCATCCTCTGACAGTAGTCACTTAGCTAGACATAAACGTATTCATACAGGAGAGAAACCATTTCATTGTGATATCTGTGGTAAATCCTTCTCTCATAGTAATGCTTTAACTTCACACAAGCGTGCTCATACTGGAGAGAAACCATATCACTGTGATATCTGTGGTAAATCATTCTCTGATAGTTGTGACTTAACTAAACACAAACGTACTCATACAGGAGAGAAGCCTTATCAATGTGATATCTGTGGTAAATCATTTTCTCAAAATTGTAATTTAACTAGACATATACGTACTCATACAGGAAAAAAGCCATATCATTGTGATATCTGTGGTAAATCATTCTCTGACAGTAGTGCTTTACCAAGACACAAACGTATTCATACAGGAGAGAAACCATATTACTGTGATTTTTGTGGCAAATCATTCTCTCGAAATAGTCATTTAACTGAACACAAATTTATTCATACGGGAGAGAAAAGAAAAGGGTAGTTTGTATGAGTTCTTTTATAAACTACTTTTTCTTTATAATATTTCTGATTTATGTAATAAAAATTATGAATCTGAAAATAATGGTTTCCTAAAAATTTCAGTCTTTTTCTTTCTTTCCAAATTCTCTCCCCATCCTCTCCCCTACTCCCATGCCCTTTTCATAATGTGGGAAACTCTCTTCTGGAACAACACCTTCTACTAACCCTATACATGGTTTGTTAATGACTATCACTTCCAGGTAAAGATGTAGCCTAGATGAGATGCAGTTTCGTTAAGTGCCAGGGAGAAGCACTCTAGATGCTCTTCTGAATAAGGCAAGTGCTGGGAAAGAATTCAGAGAAAAATAAACCTCTGTATTTGGCTTTTGCTGACATGGACAAATCTTTTGGCAGGCTTCTTTGCTCCTTTATCTGGTGGTCTATGTGGTAGCTTGGGATAGATGAGTGGTTTGTGAACAGCATACAAGCTGAATGTCCTCTCAAATGCATACAAGGTGGTTTCAAAAGGTTCTCAGACGAGTTATATTTCATTACTAGTTGTGTCTTGACATCATCTCTGAAATTGTCGCCTTGAACAGCAATACACCGGTCCCAGCGTTCCTGCCACTCTTGGAATCTGACCTCAAAGTTGTTTCATTTAAGTGAGTCGAGGACCTTCTGTGATTAGTTCTGGATCTCGACAATGTTTTTAAAATGGCAACATTTGAGTTGCATTTTCATCTTGGGGAAGAGATGGAGGTCCACAGCTGATGAGTCTGGTGAATAGAGCAGATGCAGAAGCAATACCATGTTTTTGGCAAGAAACTTACGAGGGAGGAGAGCTCAGCGAGAGGACACATTCTTGTTGTGAAGAATCCATTCCTCCCTACTTCAAAACTCTGTTGCTTTTGTTGAATGTCCTCTCACAAATGCTTCAAAATGTCACAGTAGAACTCTCTATTGACAACCTGACCCTAGGGGATGAATTCTCCATGTGCAATGGTAAGTCTTTTACCACAGATGTCAAAAGAAACTAGCATGCTCTTGATTGAGCTGTGGCTCTGTTGTGTCTCTTCCATTGTGATGACTGCTGATTTGTCTCACGTTATATCTGTAGACCCAGCTCTTGTCACCAGTGATGATCCTTGACATCAAACATGGGTCATCAGTGGCACGCTGACACAGATCTTGATAGACGTTGATATGATGCACTTTCTAATCAGTGGTCAGCAGGCAGGGGACAAACTGAGCAGATGCAGACACTAACTACATCAGGAATGACGATTGTTCTCTGATAATCCTCATGCACAAGCTGATCAATTTTCTCCACACATCTGGAGATGATGCACATGGTAGGTCTTCTAGTATTGTTCATGGTCTTCCAGGAACATTCTTCCAATTTTGAAGCACCTGTGCCACTCAAAACATTGCATATAATCCATTGACTTGTTGCCAAAGCAGACTTCCCAAGTTTAATGCAAAATTTTGCATTTCTCTTTGTTCTAATTTCCTGTCCAGGACAAACATTGCAAACTACAGCATACGTGTAATCACAAATTTCACAATTTGTAAAGTAAGCGGTGATGTGTTGCAGAACTATATATATATATATATATGTATATGCACATATATATATATACACAGCCAAAAGAAGCATTTGACCCAGACTGCCTTCTTCCAACATTAAACATGGAGGAGGATCTGTGATGATCTAGGGGGCTATATCTTGGAAATCATTTGGCCCAATGGTTTCCCTTCATGGCAGAATTAATGGTCAAGACTAAGCATTTTATCTGATCAAATTCATCCTATGGTTGCGGAACTGTTTCTGGAGGGAAACACAATCTTTCGGGATGATAATGCATCAATTCACATCGCTAAAGTTGTTACTGAATGGTACGAGGAACATTCTAGTGAAGTTGAGTTTCTTATCTGGCTACTACAGTCCCCAGATCTCAATATTATTGAACATTTATGGTGCATTTTAGAAAAACAAGTAAGGAGTCGATATCCGCCACCATCATCGCTACAGGAACTGGAGACTGATTTAGCTGAAGAATGGACAAAAATTTAAACTTTGTATGAGTCCATACTTAATAGAATTCAAGCTGTAATTACTGCCAAAGGTGGTCCTACCCCATATTAAAATAAATTTGTTTGAAATTTTAAGGTGTTTCCATTATTTAGTCCAACCTCTGTGTGTGTGTATGTATGTATGTACGTCTTTCAGCGCCTGGAAAACATCGTTTCCAGTTCGTTATCAGCACACATTTTGTACCCGTATAATATATCCAAGGGAGATCATCGCTCCCATCTCCAGGCTGATAAAGTAGGGAAAAGATAGCAAAAACCAGAAGTCTCTCCGTGACAGTAGTCCTACAAAAGAATGGAGTCCCCACCCCTGTGGACAACCCAGGGGAATGTAAGGGCTACTATCAGTAAAGGAAGGAAAGACCACAAGCAAAAACATACAATAGAAAAAGGAAAAGATGAAAGAACTGAAACTATAGCCGAAACCAGCAAACAAAAAGCAACCTAAATATGGAGGCTCCAATGGAATACTCGACACTAGGGAATAAAAATATGGAGTGAAGACGAGCACGTGCACATTTTACCTGCAAGCCAAATGTTAGCATGGGGAAGATGGTACACACTGTTTGCTCAACTGAGACCCTGCCAAAACTACGAGAGCCTTCAGGAGAAATACTTCTCAGAGGCAAGGCACTAATCTTCTCCAAAGAGGAAGTATGTGGATGCAGTGCTCTCTTCAGATGTTATACGAAATGCAGCAACTGAGCAAAAGTCATTTTTGTGCATGGTGCAAAAGATCGTGCAACAGCTGACCTGGCTACATTAAGTGCAAACTGAACCTCGCCCACCACTGCACAAGACTGCCACAATCAACAGACTCAGGATGGCTTCACCTAATGCTAGCACAATCGTCATGCCAATATTTTAACTAAATATTGGCGGCCTGTTGCATGACAACAACAAATGCAAAATCTTTTTCCAGAGAGACACTGCTCATGCAATCAAGTCTTATGCATAGCACTTGTGGAAACTCATCTTAGGCCTGATATAAAAGATGCAAAAGTACACGCACCAAAATATACTATACTGCAAATGGACAGAAGGGAAAGGACCCATGGTGAAGTTGCTGGATACATCTGTGAACACATCATGCCCCAGATCCTACTGTCACACTCAAATTCAGTATATGACACTATAAGTAGTTGTATACATAAGACAACCCAGTAAAGTCATGCAATACATATCGCCCAACGGATGATCCAAACTACACATAGAAATTTGGAGATTGCCTCACAAGAATAAAAGAAACCCTCAAGAAACTGGAACATCATGTGAGTGTTTTTGTTATGGGTGATTTCAATTTCCTCAGTGTCAAATGGCCAGGGGCCCTCATGCTCTGAAGAATGACTCATTGCAAACAAGTACAGGTGGAGTCCCTGCTTAACCTCACCAGTGCCCTATTCATAGAGAAAAATGAGCTCAGACCAAACAGGGCAAATAACATATTGGATCTCCATTTCACAACAGAGCCACAGCTCAATCAAGAGCATGCTAGTTTCATTTAACATCAGTGGTAAAAGACTTACCATTGCGCATTGAGAATTCATCGCCTAGGGTCACAAACCACTCATGCATCCCAAGCTACCACATAAACTACCAAATAAAGGAGCAAGGAAGCCTGCCAAAAGAGTTGTCCATGTCAGCAAAAGCCAAATACAGAGGTTTATTTTTCTGTAAATTCTTTCCCAGCAGTTGTCTTATTCAGAAGAGCATCTAGAGTGCTTCTCCCTGGCACTTAATGAAACTGCATCTCATGTAGGCTACCTCTTTTCCTAATCAATTGGGCTATGATCTCTGATAAAACCAAGGTGGAGTCGAAAAGGATGACACTCTCCTTGAGAAACTTTTACTTCAAAATTTAGTAAAATAACTGTAATCTAGACCTTTACTCAGTTTGATATAAAGCACAATTCTTCTGAAAATTATGAGAAAATAGTCCAAACTGTGGTCCGCGAAGGACAAGACAGGGGATCCGTAGACAGCAAATACTTTTTATGGGCAATTTGATTTTATATATGTTTTTTAATCAAAATCTTTTAATTGACAATAAGCCTATTTGTTAAATACTGTTAAATAAAGAAATGTAAAAATATATGTTATTTTAAGCAAATATTTATGTATAAATTTCATATGCGTTTATAAGTCAAAAAGTTTGAAAACCCCCAAAATAGTCTGTAGAGGAGCACTAAACTACAGTTATGCCCCATTATTTTCCCTTTGCAGTCTCTTCCGTTTTGTACTGAAAAATTAATAAAGAATAAATATACAGTAAATTGGTATTCCAAGTAGGGGAGAAGATTTGGAAAGAAAGAAAAAAACTGAAATTTTTGGAAAAACATTGTTTTCAGAATCATAATTTTTATTATATAAATCAGAAATATTAAAAAGAATAAGTAGTTTACAAAAGAACTCATACAAACTACCCTTTTCTTTTTTCTCCTGTATGAATAAGTTTGTGTTCATTTAAATGACTATTTCGAGAGAATGATTTACCACAGATATCACAATGATATGGTTTCTCTCCTGTATGACTACGTTTATGTTTAGTTAAGTCACTACTATTAGAAAATGATTTACCACAGATATCACAGTGGTATGGCTTCTCTCCTGTATGAATACGTTTGTGTTTAGTTAAGTCACCATTTTGATTGAATGATTTATCACAGATATCACATTGATAAGGCTTCTCTCCTGTATGAGTAAGTTTGTGTCTATGAAAAGTACTACTTTCAGAGAATGATTTACCACAGATATCACAATAATATGGCTTCTCTCCTGTATGTATACGTTTGTGTATAGAAAGATTACTACTACCAGAGAATGATTTACCACAAATATCACAGTAATATGGCTTCTCTCCAGTATGAATACGCTTGTGCCTAGAAAGGATACTATTCAGAGAGAATGATTTACCACAGATATCACACTGATAAGGCTTCTCTCCTGTATGAATATGTTTATGTCTAGTTAAGTCATTACATTTGGAGAATGACTTACTACAGATATCACAATGATATGACTTCTCACCTGTGTGAATACGTTTGTGTGTAGAAAGATTACTACTCCTAGAGAATGATTTACCACAAATATCACAATGATATGGTTTCTCTCCTGTATGAGTATGTTTGTGTGTAGTCAAGTCACCATTTTGAGAGAATGATTTACCACAGATATCACAGTGATATGACTTCTCTCCTGTATGGATACGCTTGTGTGTAGAAAGATTACTAATCCAAGAGAATGATTTATCACAAATATCACAATGATATGGTTTCTCTCCTGTATGAATACGTTTGTGTTTAGTTAAGTCACTACCAACAGGGAAAGATTTACCACAGATATCACAATGATATGACTTCTCTCCTGTATGAATACGTTTGTGTCTTGGTAAAGCACTACTGTCACAGAATGATTTACCACAGATAACACAATGATATTGTTTCTCTCCTGTATGAATATATTTGTGTCTTGGTAAAGCACTACTATGAGAGAATGATTTACCACAGATATCACAGTGATATGGCTCCTCTCCAGTATGAATACGTATGTGTCTAGAAAGATTACTACTCTGAGAGAATGATTTACTACAGATATCACAATGAAATGGTTTCTCTCCTGAATGAATACGTTTATGTTTAGTGAGGTGATCATTTTGAGAAAATGATTTACCACAGATATCACAGTGATATGGCTCCTCTCCAGTATGAATTAGTCTGTGTACAGTTAAATTACTAGTTTGAGAGAATGATTTACCACAGATATCACAATTATATGGCTTCTTTCTTATTCGAATATGTTTGTGTTCAGTTAGGTCACTTTTTCGAGAGAAGGACCTTTTACAGACATCAGAAATGAACGCTTCAACCTTCTCACTCTTTTCCATTATTTTTCTCCTCAAATCACAATGTATATATAATGTTCTTGTTTTCCTTCTTATAGTTCACTCTTTACAAAGAATTTGCTTTGTACATCATTTTCTTTCAGTCTTAAAAGATGATAAATATTGAGGATGTATCTTCAGTTATCCCAATGTCATATGATATTCTGAAATAAAGATACATCAGTGTAAAATATGGAGGCTACTTAAAAATACAGATTCAAAAGTGGAAAATTTACATTTCTCCAGAAATAAACATTTACCTGAATAACTGAACTTATAATTTGACAATGTTGTTTCGCCCTGAGCATCTCTAACTGAGCAGAAATACAATTAAAGACATTCCGTCTTGTCATACTCTTTAGTATTGTATATCTAAGACATCATCCTCCAATATAGTTTTCAATATTCATAAATGAAAGGTGAAATTTAAGAGAAATGCACTGTTATTTCTAGCAGGTCATGTGACCACAGCTATGAAGCAAATTGTTTTTAAAATTCTACAATTTACAGGGTGATTCAAAAGTCACCATGCATAGGAAAAATTCATTTCGTTATAAGAAACAGTTAAATAGAAAAACTGTTTCTTTTAAAAAAAAATTGTTCTTAAGTGTGGTGACTTTTGAATCACCCTGTAGAGTGTAAATCATCTCCCTCTCTCTCTCTTTCAGTTGTGCTTCTTTTACATTTTTCATAGATTCCACTATTTCTGACTTTGTTTCCATTTGCCTTCTCAATAAATATTTCTCCATTCGTCATTACCTTCCTAACTATAAGCATCAGAAACGCCCCAAAATTGACAGAAACAAAAAGAATAATATTGGGCACTGTCATGGTATTAGCTGTCAGAAGTGAAAGTAGAAAAATCTGACAAGGAACATTACTGCTGGTTTGTGTTGATTCTTTGGCTACTGACAGCTAATACCATGACTGGCTGGAGCGAGCTATCTGTCTCTCTCTCTCTCTATCTATCTATCACTCGAAAGTTATTGGAATAGATTCGACACCTATATCCATGCGTTTGAAAACACCACTTCTGACAGCTAATACCATGACAGTGCCTAATATTGTAAGATAATATCTTGCTTTGAAATTTTTATCCTTGTTTCAAGTAATGGAATTTACAACTCTGTTCCACAGCACAGCACCTTGAACAAGTTATGAGAAAATAAATTACTAGTGGTTTCGGCACACATCTGTACTTATATCAAGAAACAAACATTCCATAAATTATAATAAAGTATCGAATTCTTACTGAACAGTTCAGTGATTGGAGTGTACTTCAGAATATTTCTCAAACTAAAACATATAACAGACTAACGAGGCAACAATGGAGAGTGTAGATGGGGGCTTGCATAGGCAGAAATAGCAGCCAAACCTCACAGGCATCTGTCTTCAATAACTAGAAATAGCTGCCAAAACTCGTACAAATAATAGACATCTCCCTTCCATAGCTAGAAATGGCAGTCAAATCTCGCATAAATTACAGACATCCCTTTCCTATTTCTAGAAATAGCAGCGAAATCACACACAAATCATAAACATTTCCCATGCATAAAAGATGAAGGAGACAACAGCATTAAAAGATTAAATATTTTCATTGTGTAATACTTACGGAAATGTTTTATAAGGGAAAGAGTTCTTATAAAGAGTGTGTATAATAGGAATTAAACGTACTTTAATTGAGTGTCAAAAGTGTTTGTAGAAGTTAAGAGAAATTCATGCACGAGACCCTCTAGCGGATCTACAAGTATGGCGCATGCGTATATTTTGTATGAAACACACGGGAGCTAACTCCTGTCCGTACTTATTGGCTTAATGCAATTCCTTAACTGTCTGTCATGTAATAAAAATTTTCTTGAATTAGTTTTAGGTATTTTATGTGAAGGTAATTCTTAATAGAAACACTGATTATAATCCTCCTAACATTCCTGATGCTAACTTCCACATGTTCCAAGCTAGCCTATAAGTTTTCCCTGTCTATCAAGCAGCAAATAGTCCCAACCCAGTTACACGAAGAGCTGGAAGCGAAGCGAATGACACAAGCTCAATAAGACTTTCATTCACAAAGAACATGCAATATACCAATACATGTGAAGGAGTGAAAATAGGATGAGGTAGTGGACTGAAAGCAAACGACCGAGGTTTGTTTGGATAGCACGGCCATTGTTTAATTCAGTGAGAACACAAGAAGAGGAACAGATATAGGAACTCACACGCATGTACAACTATGTGTGTGTGGCTGTGTGTATGTAACATACAAGCACATACGTATGCAATTGGCTCCTTTCTGTATCGATTGGCCAAATAAATTGGTAAAACTATAGATGGGGCCTCAAACAAACATCAAGTACTTTGAAAAGAAAGCAATGTAAAAAATGAAACAGACAAACAACACCTGCTGTGTGTGTTTTTAGGCTTTATTTAAATATGACTCCTCCCAGATGTAAAAGAACAGTTTCATATCAAATTTGCAGCACAAGAAATACAAAATCTGAAACAAATTGCTTTTATTAAGTATGTCAAACTGCTGAAAAATAAAGCCTAAAGAAAGGATCCACAATGAGTGGACTAGTTATTGCTGTAGCCAAGGTCCAAAAACACTCCACTTTAGAAACCGTCTAAAATGGAATCTTTTCAATCTGACCAACAGATTTTTTAATTAATTTTTTTTTTAACTAAACACTTTGAAACTTCGGATACTGGTAGAATGTGTCACTTAGAACAGGGTTTACTCTTAACGTTCTTGACAAAATTTTGTATTTTAGAAGTCATTTTGTGTTAAAGTTGTCGTATTTGGGTAATTTTAACCAATTAATGATGTGTAGTCAGCTGAAAAAAACTACTGCTGCTGTTTGCGAACAACAACTTTCGGGTCCACCCACTCACCTAACAAAGCCCTTCTTTAATAACCAGAGATGTTTTTATGGCAACATAGATTTGCTGCATTAGGGTTGATCTGAGGCTAAAATTACAACAAAATTATTACTGAGACAGACCAACGACGGAGCCTGTATGTGGTTGCATGACCTGCTAGAAAACATAGCCAAACTTTTTCTTATATACAGAATAGAAAAACCTCTATCCTGTGATAAACACGTAGAGTCCATTATGTCTGGGAAGAAAGATGGAATGGTCACAGTTGGGACATCATATCTGTTCAATCAGATCCGACTGAGGACTAAACAACAAGTGACGAAGGGAACAAGACGAGGCAATGAGAGAGCCTTTACCTGGTCGCTCGAGTTACTAGAAACAGCAACCAAATCTTGCTGACAGAAAGAAAAATGAAATCGAAAATTGAACCAAATTTGTTGACTGGCACACATGCCAACCTTCCTTAATTGGACACTAAACTCAGCGTGCGAAGACCTGTTGGGGCAAGTGAGATCGAAACAGAACCAAATTCGATGACTGGCACCCGTGCCAGTGGAGTGCTAACAGCACCATCCGAGCAAGATCACTGCCAGAGCAGCGGCCTTGCTTCCATGACGGTGACATGTAATAAGCGCAATCGTTTCCAACTTCGCCTTACTGGCACTCGCCTAGGCTATCCCTTTTCCTAATCAATTGGGCTATGATAGCTATGATCCCTGATAAAACCAAGGTGGAGTCGAAAAGGATGACACTCTCCTTGAGAAATTTTTTCTTCAAATTTTAGTAAGATAATTGTAATCCAGACCTTTACTGAGTTTGATATAAAACATGACTCTTGAAATTTATGAGAAAATAGTCTGTAGTGGAGCACTAAAGTGTAGTTATGCCCTATGCTTTCCCTTTGCAGTCTCTTTTGTTTTGTATAGAAAAATTAATAAATATACAGTAAATTGTGGAAGTGATATTCAATAAAGAACCATGTATAGAGTTGGCAGGAGGAGGTATTCTGGAACGGAGGACTCTACATTACGAAAAGGGCAAGGAAGTAGGGGAGATAGGGATAAAATTTGGAAACAAAGAAATTTTACATAAATCACAGGAATATTAAAGTAGTTTACAAAAGAACCCATACAAACTACCCTTTTCTTTTCTCTCCTGTATGAATAAGTTTGTGTTCAGTTAAATGACTATTTCGAGAGAATGATTTACCACAAAAATCACAATGATATGTGTTCTCTCCTGTGTGACTACGTTTATGTTTAGTTAAGACACTACTATTAGAGAATGATTTACCACAGATATCACAATGATATGGCTTCTCTCCTGTATGAATACGTTTATGTTTAGTTAAATCACCATTTTGAGAAAATGATTTACCACAGATATCACATTGATAAGGCTTCTCTCCTGTATGAGTAAGTTTGTGTCTAGTTAAATTACTACTATCAAAGAATGATTTACCACAGATATCACAGTGATATGGTTTCTCTCCCGCATGAATACATTTGTGTCTTGGTAAAACACTACTATCAGAGAATGATTTACCACAGATATCACACTGATATGGTTTCTCTCCTGTATGAATACGTACGTGTACAGTTAAGTGACTATTTTGAGAGAATGATTTACCACATGTATCACAATGATATGGCTTCTCCTGTGTATGAAAACGTATGTGTGCAGTTAAGTGACTATTACTGGAGAATGATTTACTGCAGATATCACAATTATATGGCTTCTCTCCTGTATGAATACGTTTGTGTGAATTTAAATTACTACAGTCAGTGAATGATTTACCACAGATATCACAATGAAATGGTTTCTCTCCTGAATGAATACGTTTATGTTTAGTTAACTGACTATTTTGAGAGAATGATTTACCACAGATATCACAGTGATATGGCTCCTGTCCAGTATGACTATGTCTGTGTACAGTTAAGTTACGATTATGAGAGAATGATTTACCACAGATATCACAATGATATGGCTTCTCTCCTGTATGAATACGTATGTGTGTAGAAAGATTACTACTTTGAGAGAACGATTTACCACAGATATCACAATGATAGGACTTCTCTCTTCTGTGAACCCGCTTGTGTTTAGAAAGGTTACTACTGTGAGAGAATGATTTACCACAGATGTCACAATGATATAGCTTTTCTTTTCTATGAATATGTTTGTGTTCAATTAGGTCACTTTCTTGAGAGAAGGACCTTTTACAGACATCACACTCATTTGACAACTTTCTTATCTCTTTAATCATATCTTCACAGGGCATCAATTCTTCAATCTTCTCACTCTTTTCCATTATTTTTCTCCTCAAATCACAATGTATATATATTGTTCTTGCTTTCCTTCTTATAGTTCACTCTTTACAAAGAATTTGCTTAGTACATCAATTGCTTTCAGTCTTAAAATATGATAAATATTGAGGATGTATCTTCAGTTATCCCAATGTCATATGATGTTCTGAAATAATAAAGAAACATTAGTGTAATATATGGAGGCTACTTAAAAATACAGATTCAAAAGTGGAAAATTTACCTTTCTACAGCAATAAACATTTACCTGAACAACTGAGCTTACAATTTGACATTGCTGTTTAGACCTGAGGCGATTACGCAATAAAAAAAACAATATATATGCATTTTCCCGAAAGTCCTCTCCTCCCACCCGAAGTTCGTTTGCGCAATTTTTTTGGTCATATTCCTTTTCTACAGTTAACACCTACCAGGCTGTTTGTTTTTGTTTTTGTTTTTGTTGACGGGTGAAGATCTTTATATTAATCGACATCCCTTTCCCATTGCTAGAAATATAAGCGAAATCTCACACAAATCATAAACATCTCTCATGCATAAAAGATGAAGGAGGCAAAATAGAAACAAGTCCCAACCAGATCGTCTACAGAATTAAAAGATTAAATATTTTCGGTGTAATACTTACGGAAATATTTCATAAAGGAAAGAGTTGTCAAAAGTGTGTGTATAATATGTATTAAACGTACTTTAATTGAGTGTGTGTGAAGTTGAAAAACGTATGAAAAGTGTTTGTAGAAGTTAATTAAAAGAAATACACGCACGAGAGAAACTTCTTTTAAAAACCAAAACGGAACTACAATTATGGCGCATGCGTATATTTTATATGAAACACATGGGAGCCAACTCTTGTCCGTACTTTTCAGGTTAATACCATGCCTGGTCTATGTAACAAAATTTTTCTTCAAATAGTTTTAGATATTTTATGTGAATGTAATTCTAAGTAGAAACACTGATTATAATCCTCGTAACATTCCTGGTGCCAACTTCTACATGTTCCAAGCTAGCTTATAAGTCTCCCTGTCTGTCGAACAACAAATAGCCCCAACGTGGTTACACGAAGAACTGGTAGCGAAGCGATCGATACTGGCTCAATGAGGCTGTCATTCACAAAGATCATGCAATATATCAATATATGTAAGGATCGAAAACAGGATGAATTAGTGGACATAGGCACAAGCGCATATATATACGTATGCAATTGGCGGATCTTTCTGATTTGGCAGACGCCACTTTTTATTTATGTTTTATTTAGTGTGTTTCCTACCGAAACACTTTCAAACTTCGTATACTTGTATATTTTGTCTTATAGAACTGATAGAAAATTTTTGTATTCGAAGTTATTTTATGTAAAAAAAATTGTCGTGTTTCGGTAATTTCAACCAATCACTGACGTCTATTGAGGGAAAATAATTACTGCTATGGATTGTCAACAAAGCGTTGTGCGGTGTATATATATATATATATATGCGTCTGTATGTCTATATATACACACATTTTATCTATCTATCTATCAAAACATGTACGCGCATGCGCAGACACAGCTGTACGTTTGTGTGACATCGTATATCTATTTCACTACATGTGTTTTAACCGGTTGAAAACAATGACGTTACTATCCATACAAGCCTCGGTCATTTGCTTTCAGTCTTCTACCTCATCCTGTTTTCGCCCCTTCACATATATTGATATATTGCATGTTCTTTGTGAATGTGTCTCATAGCGCTAGTATCATTCGCTTCGTCCCCTGCTCTTAATGGAACCGCGATGGGGCTGTCTGTTGCTCGACAGACAGGGAGACTTATATAAGCTGGCTTGGAACATGTAGAAGTTGGCACCAAGTAAGAGTTATTAGGAGGATTATAATCAGTGTTGCTACTTAGAATTACCTTCACATAAAATATCTAAAACTAGTTCAAGGAAATTTTTGTTACACAGACAGACAGACCAGGAATGGCATTATGCTGAAAAGTATGGACAAGAGTTAGCTCCCATGGGTTTCATACACTATATACGCATGCGCCGTGATTGTAGTTCCGTTTTGGTTTTTTAAAATAAGTTTCTCTCGTGCATGTATTTCTTTTAATTAACTTCTACAAACACTTTTGATACGTTTCTCAACTTCACACACTCAATTAAAGTACGTTTAATACTTATTATACACATACTTTCCTTTTTGAAACATTTCCGTAAGTATTACACAAGGAAAATATTTAATCTAATTTTGTAAACATTCTGGTTGTGACTTGTTTCTATTTTGTCTCCTTCATCTTTTATGTATGAGAGATGTTTATAATTTGTGTGCGATTTCGCTGCTATTTCTAGCAATGGGAAAAGGATGCCTATGATTTATGCGTCTTTGTTGAGTGTTTTAGTTTCAGAAATAGGTATTATTCAAGAAGAGTGGTCCCGGTGCGCGCACTCGCACTAGCTAGTCGTGACTAGTCGATCCTACGACTAGCTAGCGCTTATGCGAAAAACATGTATGAGGGTTTTTTAAAACAGAGCAAATAAAACAAAGTAATTTTTTTTTTTTGTTGAATCTTCTCCATCTTAATCTTAAAACGTCGTTTTACGTTCTTCCAGGGTGTATTTTGGAGTCACATCTATTTCAGTAATCCCATTGTACGACGCACTCCAACAATCAGAATATATAGTCGTCCCTGGTTTGATAGATTTTTGAATAAGTTTCAGAAGAACGGTCAGGTACAAAGACTAAAAACCTATTTTTATCCTCTCAATCCCATCCTCC
>NC_069008.1:15176480-15183331 GCF_001194135.2 Octopus bimaculoides | reverse complement strand
TGCCCAAGTCCACCAATTTGGTTGGGGTCACGCAAAAGATAATTACTTGTACTGTCCCTCATGTACTGACACCATTGAACAACAGTAGATTTTGAAAGATCGACTTTTTAATGGACTCTTTACCCAAAACAGGCAGTGAATAATTTATTTACTTCGTTTAAAAATAATTATTTACTTTGTTTAGAAAAAAAACTCTTATTCATGTTTTGCGCATGACGCACACGCGCGCTAGGTAGTCGTAGGATCGACTAGTCACGACTCGCTTGCGCGAGTGCGCGCACCGGGACCACACTTGAATAGTACCCAGAGATATTCTGAGGTACACTCCAATCACAGAAATGTTCAGTAAGAATCCAATACTTTAATAAAATTTATGGAATGTTTGTTTCTTGATACAAGTACAGATGTGTGCCAAAACCAATAGGAATTTGTTTTCTCATAACTTGTTCAAGGTGCTATGCAGTGGGACTGAACTTGGAACCATCGGTCTATATAAAAATCCTCACCCGTTAACGAAAAAAAAAGAAGAAAAAAACCCAGCTTGCTGGGTGTTAACAACTGTTTAGAAAACGAATACGAAAATAAAAAATTTGCGCAAACGTACCTGTGGCGGGGGAGAGGACTTTCAGAAAATTCACAAGATCCGATTTTTCCCTCTTAACTTTCAGGAAATGGATATATATTGAAGACTGTATTGGATAATGTAGTCCTAGATATACAATGCTAGAGAGACAGGCTGAATGTGCTCAGTTAGAGATGCCTCAGGGCTAAACAACATTGTCAAATTATAAGTTCAATTGTTCAGGTAAATGTTTATTTCTGAAGAAAAGTAAATTTTCCACTTTTGAATCTGTATTTTTTAAGTAGCCTCCATATTTTACACCAGTGTTTCTTTATTATTTCAGAACATCATATGACATTGGGATAACTGAAGATACATCCTCAATATTTATCATCTTTGAAGACTGCAAGAAAATGATGTACATAGCAAATTCTTTGTAAAGAGTGAATTATATGAAGGAAAACAAGAACAATATATATATATATACACACATTGTGATTCAAGGAGAAAAATAATGGAAAAGAGTGAGAAGCTTGAAGAATTCATTTCCTGTGAAGACATGATTAAAGAGACAGGAAAGTTGTCATATGACTGTGATGCCTGTAAAAGGTCCTTCTCTCGAAAAAGTGACCTCACTGAACACAAGCATATTCATAAAAGAAAGAAGCTGTATTACTGTGATATCTGTGGCAAATCATTCTCCTGCGAAGGCTACTTAACTAAACACAAACGTTTTCATTCACGGGAGAAGCCATATCATTGTGATATCTGTGGTAAATCATTCTCTCAAACTGGTCACTTAACTGTACACAGACTTACTCATACTGGAGAGGAGCCGTATCACTGTGAAATCTGTGGTAAATCATTCTCTCAAAATGGTCACTTAACTAAACATAGACGTATTCATTCAGGAGAGAAACCATTTCATTGTGATATCTGTGGTAAATCATTCTCTCAGAGTAGTAATCTTTCTACACACAAACGTATTCATACAGGAGAGAAACCATATCATTGTGATATCTGTGGTAAATCATTCTCTCATAGTAGTACATTACCAAGACACAAATACATTCATACAGGAGAGAAGCCATATCATTGTGATATTTGTGGTAAATCATTCTCCAAATGTAATGACTTAACTACACATAAACATATTCATACAGGAGAGAAGCCTTATCATTGTGATATCTGTGGTAAATCATTTTCACTGAATAGTATTCTTTCTACTCACAAACGTATTCATACTGGAGAGAAGCCATTTTATTGTGATATTTGTGGTAAATCATTCTCTGGTAGTAGTAATATTTCTACACACAAACGTATACATACAGGAGAGAAGCCATATTATTGTGATATCTGTGGTAAATCATTCTCTGAAAGTAGTACCTTACATAGACATAAACTTACTCATACAGGAGAGAAGCCTTATCAATGTGATATCTGTGGTAAATCATTCTCTCAAAATGGTGATTTAACTAAACACAAACGTAGTCATACAGGAGAGAAGCCATACCACTGTGATATCTGTGGTAAATCATTCTCTGATAGTAGTGTCTTAACTAAGCACAAACGTATTCATACAGGAGAGAAGCCATATCATTGTGATTTTTGTGGTAAATCATTCTCTCGAAATAGTCATTTAACTGAACACAAACTTATTCATACAGGAGAGAAAAGAAAAGGGTAGTTTGTATGGATTCTTTTGTAAACTACTTTTTCTTTTTGATATTTCTGTTTTATGTAATGAAAATTATGAGTCTGAGAATAATGTTTTTCGAAAAATTTTGGTTTTTTTCTTTCTTTTCAAATTTTCTCCGTCTCCTCCCCTACTTCCATGCCCTTTTCATTATGTAGGGACCTCTGTATTACCCGCTGGAAGAAGTAACAGGATATCCTACACCACAAAGTTAGAAAGTTTGGCATATTATTATTATTGTTGTTGTTATCATCATCATCATCATCACTGTTACTGCTACTAGAATATTAAGAACTCCTATGAAATGAACTTCCACACAAACCCATCCAAAATATACGGAACTGACACTCAGCAAAATTTTTAAAAAAAACAAAACATAAACAGCCTTCGAAACACAGTAGATAGCGTTGGTATCATGGTACCAGAGACCATGCACATAGGAGAATGCCTGTGTATACATATTTGTAGATGTATACCTATGTGTGAGCGGATAGATGTATATAGACACACATGTGTACTCACATATATATATATATATGATCTTGACTCATTGAACATCTAAGTATGGTTATGCACACGGACTTATATATTGGAGTGTCTATAACTATTTGTATGACCTCATGTACTGTTTGTAGGCTTTTTATGTGCCCTATAAATTTATATTTTTTATATGTTATATTTTCATTTTTCATTTATTTATTTTACTCTTGCTATACCCTTATTTTTGTTTTTATTTCTATTTCATTTTTGTTTTTATCTCTTACTGTATATTTGTATGGAATTTTTTGTGGATCTCTGAAGAGGTCTAGCAAATCGTGCATGTACTTCCATTTCAGCATTTCATCTGCTAATTACTCCAGCAGGAGCTATTCGGATAGAATTGGGCATGCCAACGCTAGGCCGAAACAGCTGTAAGATTAAGTTTGTTTATTCTCAAATTTATGTACTTTTATTTGTAAACCCGGTTGTCAATATAACATGGTTTGTCATAAACACTTGTACTTTGTGGTTTTTATGTCACTTTAGTTACAAATTAAGTTAATGAATTCAACGGGATACACTGTCTGCAAGTCGTTGGGTACAGCATATTATCCTCCATTTTCTAATTGATATATGAATTTAGGGTAAAACAACCCCCGCTTTTACCCGCTCCCACTTATTACACTTGGTATAACACTAGTGTAACAATAATTGGGTACCCTCCCAGCAGTATATTGGATAGTGGGTTGAATCCTCAACCCCTGACTCTCTTGCATTATATATATATATATATATAGAGAGAGAGAGAGCCCTATATAGAGGATGTAGAAGTACACGTACCAAAATATACCATACTGCAAATGGGCAGAAGGGAAAGGACCCATGGTGGAGTTGCTTTGTACATTCGTGAGGACCTCACACCCCAGGTCCTACTGTCATACTCAAATTCAATATATGACATGTTATATACATAAGACAACACAATATAGTCATATGCAATACACATCGCCCACTAGATGCTCCAAACCACACCAGGCAAGTTTGAAGATTGCTTCACAAGAATAAAAGAAACCCCTCAAGAAACTGGAACATCACGTGAGTGTCTTTCTTATGGGTGATTTCAATTTCCCAAGTGTCAAATGGTACGATGGCCTGATGCTCTGAGGAATGACTCTTTGTAAACAAATACAGGTCGTCGAGTCCCTGCTCAGCCTCACCAGTGCCCCATTCATAGAGAAAATTGAGCTCAGACCAACCAGGCCGAATAACATATTGGATCTCTGCTTCACAAACAATATGGACATTGGCAACAAAGACGGTGAGATGGCAGAAACGGCACAAATGCCAGAACAGTTCACCACTGCACAGTGCCAAAGATCCCAACAATGCCATTGTGCTTCAGGACCGGTTACTGCAACAGCCTAGGTTTCATATTCTCCCAAAGACACTGAAGAACCTACACAAAGTAGATGTAGATGTTTTCAAAACAAAAATGGATCTCTTCTTGTCTAGAGATCCAGATGAACCCACCAGCAGGAGGCACAAATGAGGGCAGTAACATCAAACTCCCTTATTCACAAAATATGCCACATATCAGAGGAGGCTCTTAATAATAAGTATAGCAATACGGCAGTGCCCCAGCATTGCCACGGCTTTGAGCTGAAACTGATGTGTGTGTATATATATATACCAACGTTTATATTTACAACCTCTGAAGTGTAAAATGTTTGTCTCCTAAAAGCTTCATCAAAGTGTATCTCTTACGTGAAGTATTTATTGTTCGACAGACAGGGAATCTTATAAGCTCGCTTGGAACATGTGGAAGTTGGCACCAGGAATGTTAGGATTATTAGGAGGATTATAATCAATGTTTCTACTTAGAATTACCTTCACATAAAATATCTAAAGCTAGTTCAAGAAAAGTTTTGTTACCTAGACAGATAGACTAGAAATGGCATTAACCTGAAAAGTACGGTCAAGAGTTAGCTCCCATGCGTTTCATATAAAATACGCGCATGCGCCGTAATTGTAGTTCCGCATTGGCATTAAAAGTGCATGAATTTATTTTAATTGACTTCTACAAACAGCTTTGATGCGTTTCTCTACTTCACTGAAAGTACGTTTAATATATATTATACACACACTTTATAATCACTCTATCCTTTATGAAACATTTTCTTTAATCTTTTAATTCTGTAGACGATTTCTTGTTTCTTTTTTTTTTTTTGTCTTTATCTTTTATGCACGAGAAGTGTTTATTTGTGCGAGATTTCGCTGCTATTTCTAGCAATGGGTAAGGGATGTCTATGATTTGTGCGAGATTTGACTGTCATTTCTTGCTAGGGAAGAGGGATGTCTATTGTTTGTACGATATTTGGCTGCTATTTCTGCCTGTGCAAGCTCCCTTCTACACTCTCCATCGTTGCCATATTAGTTTGTTGTGTGTTCTAGTTTCAGAAATATTCTGAAGCACACTCCAATCACTGAAATGTTCAGAATCCAATACTTCATAACAATTTATGGAATGTTTGTTTCTTGATTGTGATTCAAGTAATACTACAGAAGTTACTAGTCCTATTAAATTATCAAATGAAAAAGCTGAATTACGAAAAGATACAAACAGCTTTGATAACAAAAGTACACAATCATGAAAACAAGGTATAAATATCATATCACTTTAAGCATTAGAGCATAACAAACAATTTATTGTAAATATTAATTTCAAATTTTGGCACAAGGCCAGCAATTTCAGGAGAGGAGATAAGTTGATTACATCAACAGATGTGTGCCGAAACCACTAGTAATTTCTTTTCTCATAACTTGCTCAGGTTGACATGCAGTGGGACAGAACTTGGAACCATATAGTTGGCAAGAAAGGTTCCTACCACACAGCCATGTCTGACCCAATTTTTGCAGTTTTCAGAAACAAAATATTTTTTCAGTCCTAAATTCCTTTACATGAAACAAGCGTATTTAACAGCAAAAGAAAAAAAAAATGAAAGAAAAGAAAAGATAAAAATTTCCAAACAAGATATCTTATAATATTATTCTTTTTGTTTTTGTCCATTTTTGGGCATGTGTTATGCTTATGGTTACGGAGGTAATGACTGGAATGGAAAAATATTTATTGAGAAAGCAAATGGAGACAAAGTCAGAAATAGTGGAATCAATGAGAAAAGTAAAAGAAACACAATTGAAAGAGAGGGAGATGATTTATATTCTGAATTATACGATTTTTAAAAACATAATTTACTTCATAACTCTCTATGTGGTCACATTATCTACTAGAAATGACAGCACATTTCTCTTAAATTTCACCTTTCATTTATGAACATAGAAGACTATATTGGATTATGTAGTTGTAGATATACAGTGCTAGAGACACAGGCTGAGTGGAATGTCTTTAACCATATTTCTGCTCAGTTACAGATATCTTAGGGCTAAACAACAATGTCAAATTATAAGTTTAGTTGTTCAGGTAAATATTTATTTCTGTAGAAATGTAAATTTTCCACTTTTGAATCTGTATTTTTTACGTAGCCTCCATATTGTAAAATATGATGTTTCTTTATTATTTCAGAATATATGACATTGGGATAACTGAAGATACATCCTCAATATTTATCATCTTTTAAGGCTAATAGGAATTTACAAATTCTTTGTAAAGAGTGAACTATAAGAAGGAAAGCAAGAACATTATATATACATTGTGATTTGAGAAAAAAATAATGGAAAAGAGTGAGAAGATTGAAGAATTGATTTCGCATGAAGACATGATAAAAGAGATGAGAAAGCCATCACATGACTGTGATGCCTGTAAAAGGTCCTTCTCTCGAAAAAGTGACCTAACTGAACACAAACATATTCATAGAAGAAAGAAGCTGTATCAATGTAATATCTGTGGTAAATCATTTTCTCACAGTAGTAATCTTTCTAAACACAAACGTATTCATACGGGAGAGAAGTCACATCATTGTGATATCTGTGGTAAATCATTCTCTCAGACTATTCATCTTTGTACACATATGTGTATTCATACAGGAGAGAAACCATATCATTGTGATATCTGTGGTAAATCATTCTCTCATAGTAGTGCTTTATCAAAACACATAT
>NC_069008.1:15174032-15176292 GCF_001194135.2 Octopus bimaculoides | reverse complement strand
AAACGTATTCATACAGGAGAGAAGCCAATACATAGAACAATGCTGTAACTTTAAATACCTTTAATGTTGGCCCATTATATCCAGTGATTTTAAGAAGTAGGAAAAAGATATTTCATCAATATTTTACTTTTACTCCATTTCAGTCATACAAGCAAAAACTCTAACGTGTTTTTTAAAGATGAATTTATCGTCTCTGTCTCCACACTTCGTTTCCACTAACTTCTATGACCTCTTCATCTTCACTTATTCATTTCAAACGTCTTTGAATTTCCAATCTAATGTAATCCACACTCTCTTGAAAACGTATTTCTGCAAAAGGTTATCTAAAATTATGGATAAAGAAAGAAATAGCAAAAAATATTTGAAAATTGGGGTGAGGGTGAAATTTCCGAGGGTTCCACTCCACCCAACTCCGTTTTCCGGACCCCAAAAAGGGTTTTGTTGCATATTAGGTCGCTGGAATTCAGTCAACGAAAAAAAAAAAAAAAAAAATTCCAATGATTCTGGGATATGGGGGAGGGTCTGGTTTCCCACCCACCCCTTTTTTTCCGAACAAAAATAATAAGGGGTTTGCAGTATATTATGAGGCTAGGGTACTTGATTCCATGCAAAAAATCCGAGTTTTTTTTTTCTTAGTGAAAATCGTGGAGGTGGGGTGAAATTTCCGAGGCTTCTACTTCACCCAATCCCGTTTTCCGGACCCCCAAAATGGGTTTTGCAATATATCAAGAAGTCACCGGAATTCATTCAACGGAAAAAAATCAAAAAAAAATCTAATGATTCCGGGGTATAGGGGATGGGGTTGCGGTCCCCCTCCCTTTTTTTTCTTTCTGAACAAAAATAAGGAGTTTGCAGCATATTATGAGGTCAGGGTACTTGATTCCATGCAAAATATCCGAGGATTTTTATTTCTTAGTGAAAATCGTGCGGGTTAAATAATCAAATAATACCTCATTCGCTTTACCGCCTGCACTTAATGTAACCGTGTTGGGGCTATTTGTTGCTCGACAGACAGGGAGACTTATATAAACTGGCTTGGAACATGTAGAAGTTGGCACCAAGTATGTTAGAGTTATTAGGAGGATTATAATCAGTGTTGCTACTTAGAATTACCTTCACATAAAATATCTAAAACTAGTTCAAGAAAACTTTTGTCACATAAACAAATAGACCAGGAATGGCATTAAGCTGAAAAGTACGGACAAGAGTTAGTTCCCATGGGTTTCATACACTGTATACGCATGCGCTGTAATTGTAGTTCCGTTTCGATTTTTAAAATAAGTTTCTTTCTTGCATGAATCTCTTTTACTTAACTTCTACAAACACTTTTGATATGTTTCTCAATTTCACACACTCAATTAAAGTACGTTTAATACTTATTATACACATACTTTATAACAACTCTTTCCTTTTTGAAACGTTTCTGTAAGTATTACACAGTGAAAATATTTAATCTTCTAATTTTGTAGACATTCTGGTTGTGACTTGTTTCTATTTTGTCTCCTTCATCTTTTATGTATGAGAAATGTTTATAATTTGTGTGAGATTTCACTGCTATTTCTAGCAATGGGAAAAGGATGCCTATGATTTATGCGTGTTTTGACTGCCATTTCGAGCTAGGGAAGAGAGATGTCTATTATTTGTACGATATTTGGCTGCTATTTCTGCCTATGCAAGCTCCCATCTACACTCTCCATCGTTGCCGTATCAGTCTGTTGTGTGTTTTAGTTTGGAGTGTACTTCAGAATATTTCTCAATCACTGAACTGTTCAGTAAGGATTCGATACTTTATTATAATTTATGGAATGTTTGTTTCTTGATATAAGTACAGATGTGTGACGAAACCACTAGTAATTTATTTTCTCATAACTTGTTCATGGTGCTATGCAGTGAGACTGAACTTGGAACCATCCAGTTGTTGTTAAAGCTTCTTGCCATACCGCCACGTCTGAGCCAATTTTTGCAGGTTTTAGAAACAAAATATTTGGTAATTTTTCAGAGTAAAAAAATTACCAAATAATTTTTCAGAGTCGTAAATACCATTACATGTGTAGTGACGACTTATAGCAGACGACTGTTATATGTTCAATGGCCGGAGTTTTATCCACGCATGCGCAGGCACTAGTTCCGGAAGGAATACAAGAAGAGTCTCATGCGCATGCGTACAGTTCGACACCCAGCTTTGGCGCCTTTTCTTAGTCTCTTCGTTGACTGATCTCCGTCGGGCCAACAGAGCTCTCTCACATGTCAGCACCAGAAC
>NC_069008.1:15169995-15172436 GCF_001194135.2 Octopus bimaculoides | reverse complement strand
GTGGTAAATCATTCTCTGACAATAGTAATCTTTCTGCACACAAACGTATTCATACAGGAGAGAAACCATATCATTGTGATATCTGTGGTAAATCATTCTCTGACAATAGTAATCTTTCTGCACACAAACGTATTCATACAGGAGAGAAACCATATCATTGTGATATCTGTGGTAAATCATTCTCTCAAAATGGTGACTTAACTAAACACAAACATATTCATACAGGAGAGAAACCATATCATTGTGATATTTGTGGTAAATCATTTTCTTGGAGTAGTAATCTTTCTACACACAAACGTATTCATACAGGAGAGAGACCATATTATTGTGATATCTGTGGTAAATCATTCTCTGATAGTAGTACTTTACCAAGACACAAATGTATTTATACAGGAGAGAAGCCATATCATTGTAAAACCTGTGGTAAATCATTTTCCACATGTAATGACTTAACTAAACATAAACGTATTCACACAGGAGAGAAGCCATATCATTGTGGTATCTGTAGTAAATAATTCTCTGACAGTAGTAATCTTTCTACACACAAACGTATTCATACAGGAGAGAAGTTATATCATTGTGATATCTGGTAAATCATTCTCTCGAAATTGTGAATCAATTACAATCGTATCCATACAAGAGAGAAATCATATTGTGATATCTGTGGTAAATCATTCTCAAATAATATCGTCTTCACTAAACACAAACGTATTCATACAGGAGAGAAGCCATATCATTGTGATATCTGTGGTAAATCATTCTCTGATGGTAGTACTTTAGCTAGATACAAGCTTACTGATACAGGAAAGATGCCTTATCAGTGTGATACCTGTGGTAAATCATTCACTCAAAGTGGTGACTTAACTAAACACAAACGTAGTCATAGAGGAGAGAAGTGATATCTGTTGTAAATCATTCTCTGTTAGTAGTACTTTACCTAGACATAAACTTACAATAGAGAGAAGCCTTATCAATGTGATATCTGTGGTAAATCCTTCTCCCAAAATCGTCACTTAACTGAACACAAACTTATTCATACAGGAGAGAAAAGAAAAGGGTATTTTGTATAGGTTCTTTTGTAAACTACTTTTGCTTTTTAATATTTCTGTGATTTATATAATGAAAATTATGACTCTTTCCAAAAATTTCAGTTTTAATGTTTCCAAATTGTCTCTCCATCCCATCCCCTACCTCCATGCTCTCTCCATTATGTAAGGACCTTTCTTCTCGAATACCTCCACCCACCCACCCTACTCATGGTTTGTTATTGAATATCACTTCCACAATTTACTCTATATTTATTCTTTATTTTTCAGCACAAAACAGAACACAAATGGAAAACATGGGGCATTTCTATATTTTAGTGCTCCACTGCAGACTATTTTCTCATAAATTTCAGAATTATTTTTTGTATTAAACTAAGTAAAGTTCTAGATTATAATTATCTTACTAAAATTTGAAGAAAAATTTTCTCAAGAAGAGTGTCTTCCTTGTCAACTCCAACCTGGTTTTGTCAGGGATCATAGCCTAATTGATTAGGAAAAGGGATAGCTTAGATGAGATGCAGTTTTGTTTTGTGTCAGAGATAAGCACTACTGATGTTGTCTTAGTAAGGCAACTGGTGGAAAAGAATTTAGAGAAATACAGAGGTTTAACCTCTGTATTTGGCTTTTGCTGACATGGACAAATCTTTTGGCAGGGTTCCTTGTTCCTTTATTTAGTAGTCTATGTGGTAGCTTGGGATAGACGAGTGGTTTGTGAACAGCATCCAAGCCATGTACAGGGTGGTATTATAAAAGTCCCCTGACTAGTTATATTTCATTACTAGTTGTTTCTTGACATCATCTCTGAAATTGTTGCCTTGAACAGCAACACACCGGTCCCAGCGTTCCTGCCACTCTTGGAATCTGACCTCAAAGTTGTTTCATTTAAGTGAGTCGAGGACCTTCTGTGATTAGTTCTGGATCTTGACAATGTTCTTAAACTGGCAGCCTTTGAATTGCATTTTCATCTTGGGGAAGAGATGGAGGTCCACAGCTGCTGAGTCTGGTGAATAGAGCAGGTACAGAAGCAATACCATGTTGTTTTTGGCAAGAAACTTACGAGGGAGGAGAGCTCAGTGAGAGGACGCATTCTTGTTGTGAAGAATCCATTCCTCCCTACTTCAAAACTCTGTTGCTTTTGTTGAATGTCCTCTCACAAATGCTTCAAAATGTCACAGTAGAACTCTTGATTGACAACCTGACCCTAGGGGATGAATTCTCCATGTGCAATGGTAAGTCTTTTACCACAGATGTTAAAAGAAACTAGCATGCTCTTGATTGAGCTGTGGCTCTGTTGTGTCTCTTCCATTGTGATGACTGCTGCTTTGTCTCACGTTATATCTGTAGACCCAGCTCTTGTCACCAGTGATGATCCTTGACATCAAACATGGGTCATCA
>NC_069008.1:15163665-15169848 GCF_001194135.2 Octopus bimaculoides | reverse complement strand
GTCAGCAGGCAGGAGACAAACTGGGCAGATGCAGACACTAACTACATCAGCGATTGTTCTCTGATGATCCTCATGCACAAGCTGATCAATTTTCTCCACACATCTGGAGATGATGCACATGGTAGGTCTTCTAGTATCGTTCATTGTCTTCCAGGAACATTCTTCCAGTTTTGAAGCATCTGTGCCACTCAAAACATTGCATATAATCCATTGACTTGTTGCCATAAGCTTGCCAAAGCAGACTTCCCAAGTTTAATGCAAAATTTTGCATTGGTTCTTTGTTCTAACTTCCTGTCCAGGACAAACATTGCAAACTACAGCATACGTGTAATCACAAATTTCACCACTTGCGAAGTAAACGGTGATGTCATGGTAGCTATGTGCTGCCGTCTGTTGGTGCACTGCAAAAACTAGTTTAGGAACTTTTTGATACTACTTTGTATCGGGATTCTGTCAATAAGATAAAAGTTGGCTATGAAGAGAGATGAATTTAGTGTGCAGATTTAGAGTTCACCATGGATCAGTTCTCAACCCACACTTGTTTATCCTAATCCTCCAGGCCATATTAGAGGGATTTAATTTGGTTGCTTTGGAGGGTCCCCTTTGCAGATGAACTTATTCTTACAGCTTTGTCTCTCTTAGAATTAGAGAATAAATTTCAGGTGTCGAAGGATGGTCTAGAATCAAAGAGCTTCAGGCTTAATTTAGCAAAGATCAAGATCCAAATAAGTAGGAAAGCAGGTAAATTACTAATCTATTCAGGGATATGGCCCTGCTTGACCTGTTGAAAAGGTGTTGATAGAAATTCTATACAATGTACCCAGTGCAAGCCCTTGTATGGGAATGTGATGCATATTGATAAGAGAAACTGCATAAAGAAATGCTAATCTCTAATTGTAGAGTGATACTTTGCAAGAGGTAGACCCAGGAAGATATGGGAAGAAGTGGTGAGAAATGATCTTTTGATTTTGTGATTCACAGAAGAGACAACAGAGAGAAAATCATCTGGGGATTTGTGCTAAAGAAGAGAACCTAAGCAAAATTATGGTCCTACATACAAACATGTCCTGTCCTTTGTCATAAATCTCCTGCAACCTATCTTGTCAACATCCCTCTTCTCCCACCCATGATCCTCACCTGCCGCAGCTGTCACCACTCTCCTTCACATGCCCACCTCCTTCTGTATCATTCTCTCTCCCAGCCAAGGGAGAGAGAATGGTGTTCATGCCATCTTAAAAGCCCCAATGCTGGTGTCTCGTAAAGAGCACTGAGTACATTCTGTAAAATGGTTGGTATTAGGAAGGGCATCCATCTGTAGAAACCATGCCAAAACTGACAATGGAGTTCAGTGCAGCCCTTTGGCTTGCCAGGTTCTGTCAAACCATTCAGCCCATACCAACATGGAAAATAGTCATTAGGTAATGAGAAAATTGAAGAGGATTCAGAGACAGAGAGGTTGGTCAATTTTCTATTATACAAGGATTGAAGGCCCAAAGTGTTCTGGTTTGTGAGGCAGTGTACCAGAGAACATTGAGATTTGGGAGAGAAATGTGTGCAGAAGGATAATGACATGCTTGCACTCAGTGCTTCGGAAGAGAGACATGGAAGTGCTACTATGAAAGGCTCCTGAATGCAGAGAATGAATAGGAGAAAGAGAATCTCCCTAATATGAACTGACAGGATCCAGTTATTGTTGACATCACTGTTATGAACATAAAACCTTGGACAACCTCTTCTCCATCAGGAATTACCTATGAAATGCTTAAAATATTTAGTGGAGTAGGATATAGTGTAGTCACCCTATACCTAATTAGGTTGTACAGGAAGGTATCAAACCCAAAGACTGGTATAAAGAGATACCATAGAAGTAAATACAGAGGTATCAAATTACTGGATGAGGTTATGAAAGTCACTGAAGGAGTCAACCCATATACTTAGAGAGTTGAGATAGATAAGATTCAGTTTGGTTTAATGCTGAGGAGAAGCACTGGCTACTCTCTTTATTGTTTGGCAATTGTAGAAGTATTTAGCAAAAAGTAAACCACTGTTGTTAGCATTTGTTGACAAGGAGTCTTTGACAGGGTGTCTCACACCATATGGTAGCTGCTGCAGAAGCTAAGAGTAGCTGTATGGCTAATGAGAGTTAACTGAGTACTGTGATGAATTTAGGTTCTGGTTATCGCAAATCCCTTGCTCATGAATTCCTCCGGGTCTTATTTTTCATCCTGCAGGATGTCCAACAATCCTCCTCTTCACCAAGCAAGTCTGGTGGGATTGCTAGTTTAGTCGTCGATGACCCGACCATGCAACAGGTTGTACTGGATTACATGTTGCCAGTAGCACTCAAGAGCGACCTATCGCTGCTTCTATTTTGTATTGTTGTAATACTGTTACAGTGTATTCTTTATTTATCAAGAAAATTCATACACGTAAAAATAAACTGTAAATATTAAACTATAGTTGGATAAGGTTTGTGATATTTCAATCATAAATGCGGATACATGGAGAAAAATCGGTAAACCGAGGTTACATAAAACAGCGAAAATTGCGCGTGGCGTGACGGACGATAAATTACATTTCACGGGGCCAAATGTGTACAGATGTCACATTGAGGAGAAACGCGCAGCAAAAATATTGTGGAGAATACAATCAATCTGGTACAGATTGGTTGGAGTTATTTGACTTATGGCACTTACCCATAGGTTTCTGCTGCAAAAACAAATATTTTGCCCCGTTAAAAATAAGTCGTCTGAGGAATTGAAGAGAAAATTGAAAAAGACATTTCCTCAAGTACTATAAGAGGACTTAGGTCTATGTAAAAAGACTGAAGCCTGCTTTCAAGTAAATGAAAATGCTGTGCCTGTATTTAAGTGCAGTAAAAGTACCGTTCGCGGCAACTGATATCGTAAATGAAGAATTGGACAGTGGAATGATTAAAAAGGTAGATTACTCTGAGTGGCGCTCACGGAGTGCATTAAAAGGGAAAATGATGAGATAAGGCTGTGCGCTGATTTCTCTACGAGGTTGAATGCCTGCTTAAAGACATGCCACCATCCACTCCCGACTTCAGAGAACATTTTCACAAAATTAAATGGGGGAAAAAGTTTCTCTAAATTGGATCTGTCTGATACTTGTTTACAGATTGAAGCAAATGACAAATGCTCAAAGTACCTGACAATAAATACACATAGAGGGTTGTTTAGATATACCCGATTACCTTTTCAATATTGCACTGGCAATATTTCAGCAAATCATAGATGCTATGTTATCTGATTGTGAATTTGCAATCCCTCATTTAGACGATATGTTTATTAAGAGTAATTCGCATGAACAGCATGTGGAGTATATAAGAGCTGTGTTCAAGAAAATTAAACAGTACAGGTTCACTTTGAGTGAAGAAAAATGCAAATTTTTTTTTTTACCTCAAATTAAGTACTTGGGACAAACAATTGATACAAACGGTAGACAGCCTGACCCGACGAGGGCAGACGCAATAAAGAAATTTAAAAAAATTCTAATCGCAGATTTATCTCCAGTGCATTTCGATCCTGAAATGGACATTGTTGTAGCATCTGATGCTTTGAAGTATGGAATAGGAGCAGTTTTGCTATACAAGTATAAAGGTGGAAGTACGAACCAGTGATTCATGTTACGCACTCGCTGATAGCCGCAGAGAAAAAGAAGCCCTATCGATTATATTTGCTGTGAAAAAATTTCACAGGATTCTACATGGTAGAAGTTTTCTCTTACAAACAGAACATTGATCATTGCTATCAATTTATGGTTCAAAGAAAGGGTTACCTACCCATGCAGCGAACCAATTACAGCATTGAGGTATAATGTTACTAAATTACAGTTTCAAAATGCAGTATATTCCATTAAAAAATTTTAAAATTGGTCATGTGGACTGTCTATTGAGACTAATTCCTCCAAATACGGAACCACTAGAAGATACCATGATAGCCACACTGCAGGCAGAAAATGAAATAAAACTAATGTTATCCAAGAACTGCCATTGACTGCACAGGATATAAAAATGAAATCTGTAGACGATGATAGATTACAGAAATGAAAGAAGCTTTTAAAAAAAAAGCAGAATACAAATTCGAGTAGTTTCTCAATATGCGACAATATTCTGATCTATGCTCAAAGAGTGCCGACTACATTACTGCAGCAATTCCATAGCAGACACTTGGGAATGTCGAGGATGAGGAGCTATATCTTTTGGCCGACTATGGACGGTGAGAACTTGTCGAAGTTGCGTGCTTGCGGCCGAAGCTCCGCTGGTAAAATATTAATCGTGTCGGAGACTGAGAAACCATGGTCTAGTTTACATATTGACTATACCAGACCAGTGAACGGCACTTACTATCTAATCGTGGTAGACAGCTGTACAAAGTAGCCAGATGTATGCAGGTACAATAAACCAACTGCTAAGACAGCTATAAAGTTCTTATATGAATTGCTTGTGCGATGCGGTATTCCAGACACATTAGTTTCTGATAATGGAACGCAATTCTCGGGGTATGAATTCAAGAAATTCTGTAAAATGCATGCGATAAAGCATTTTTTCACTCCACCTTACCACCCGAGCTCAAGTGGGCTGGTGGAAAGATTCGTGAACATGTTTTAAAAGAGCGTTAAGAAAAGCTAGGAACGAATTAAATAACGTCTTTTGTCGCTTACTTCTTCCAGGCAATGGACTCTGGTTATGCTGGAGTACTACCTTGAAGGGTTTAGTGCAACAAACCAATGACCAGTACTTATTTTATGAGTCGAGTCTCTTTTGCTGAAATGCTAAGTTATGGGGACATAAACAAACCAATACCGGTTGTTAAGAGGTTGGTGGGGGTATAGATGCAACACAAACACACACACATGATGATTATGGCACATGGTCTAGTGGCTAGGTTAGATCTTGGACTGGGTGGTGTGTTGAGTTCTTGAGCAAGGCACTTCATTTCGTATTGTTACATTTCACTCAACTGTAAACGGGAGCCTTGCAATGGAACTGCCTTTCGATCACTGATGTAGGTTCCGATCGCCTAGCTAGGGACGGGATAGGAGTATCATTCGTAAGCTAAGAACAGTGAAAGCACACTGTGACCAATGATGTATAACAGCATCTTTTAGTCTGGTTGATACTTTTGTTACGGTTACTGCATGACAAAGAACACAGTCCACAATCGAAACCAGCAAGTAAAGCAAACAGGTCTGTACAATTCAGTTATGTATTGAGAAATATGATAAAGTTTACAATAATGGCAGTGCAGAGTTGATACAAAATAATTACGTCAATAGTCAAATATTGGACAAAGTAAAATAGTCACCAGAGTCATGAGTCCAAGAAGTATTGATTGAAGATGTAGCTTCTTGATCACAGATATTTCAATGTCGATGATGACAGTTGACAGATGGTTTTGGCAGCGAGTGTAGTTTTGAAAGTTGTATAATCTAGCGTCGTGCCTAAGTCGTTCCTCATCTTTCAGCCACTGTCTTTTATAATCTAAAACACTTCCAGAATAATTTGGCAAAGTTACGCCACGTCATTGTCCTTCTCCCAAATGCAAGTATCTTCTCGCCCAAAGTAGTCATTTCTGAGAGCCGAGGGAAGCAAAGAGGAGGTAACTCTAAGGCAACTCTTTTTCTTTTTTTTTTCTTTGAGAATAATTGGTGACTATATATACAGTGACTTTACTGATTCAAAACCAACCAATTGGCTAAACTTATTCAACCCAAAGATAACTAAAACTTAATTATTATAATATTATAATTAAGAAAAATTCATTCTCATAACACCATGATATATACGATGAGCTTCCGCGTAGTTTCCATCAACGAAATATACTCACAACGCTTTGTTTGGTCTGGGGCTATAGTAAAAGACATACACCCAAGATGTCACACAATGGGTTTGAACCTAAGACCTCGTGGTTAGGAAGTAATCTTCTCGACCTCCCAGCCACCCCTGGTGTATAAAACCTGAGAATGGTAAACAAGTCTTCAGTTAATGTGAGTGGCAACTGAAGAAGAGGAATGACTGCTGTGAATACTATGAAAATTATACTTTGAAACCTACCTGAAGCACGTACATGATGTGTCCTTGCATCTCGGTACAGTTTATTGAAGTGCCAGGAGTACGAAGTGTTACTCACAATCTGTTTCATTGACTTTGCTAGAATC
>NC_069008.1:15160983-15163406 GCF_001194135.2 Octopus bimaculoides | reverse complement strand
TATATATATATATATATATATATATATATATATATATATATATTTATATATATGGGCAGCTGATGAAGGAAATGTTCTCTATGCGGCCTGTCTGTTTTTCTGTGTGTTCCTACCGTTGTCCGAAAAAAAGTTTGTTTTCCGTGCTTTGTTTATATTCTTGTTTTTCATTTTGTCCACGTTTTTTTGTAACGTCCTGTACCCAGATATGCATCTATATATACATGTAGATGTAGGTATGTACATACATGTACGTATATATGCATATACTCACATATTATTGCATTATTATATAATACAATTACGTTTCCTCTACCTCACGTCATAGACGCTTCTCTCTCCCTCTTAGTTCAATTTTTTTTTAAATGCACTTTCGCTATCCGCAACCACCACTGCCACCATCATATCTCATTCTGCATTGTCTCAGATGCCCCTTACTTTAAATTGCGTGGGTGGCGAACGGAACCACATCAACAAATGTCGGGTGTCAGACTCTGACACCAAATCGTGTTGACGCGTTTTGCTCCCAGGAAAACTCTAAATAACGGAGAAATGAGTCAACCTGTTATGAAACAAACACAATTCTACTTTGATGATATTTGTTGAGCGTTACATCTTTCGTGTCCTCACGTGTGTGAACGTGTATGATTGTGCATAGATAGTTTCGATGTAACTAACCTTTATAATAACATATCACATCCCCTGGGCCTTGAGGCAATTAAATATTAGGTAGCATAACATAGGGAGAAGATAAACAAATGTTTCATAATGCACTTCATCACCAAATCTTCACGCTTAGAACTTGAAGAAAACTTTGATAGTAAAACAAATCGACAAATAAAGAGCACAGTTATGGGGGCATAAATTGTTACCTCTTATGCTAATCCGGTGATGGGTTTCTTAGAAGAAAAAATATACCAGGAAATAGAAAACCCTGTCGGCCAAAACTTTGAATCCTACGTTATTGAGAAAGGGAAACGCTTCCTCGATGACGGTTAACAACTAACCAAAAAATCTTGTCAGTCGTTCAATGAATAAAAGCAACAGTTTATTGGAGTTGATTGAACTGTCATCAAATCAAACATCTCAGAAAATACTTCTTTATTTCTTTCTGTTACATTTCTTATTTTATTCCTCTTTCTCTAACCAAGTCTCCAAAAATTTCTCATATATGCTTTGTTTAAAAACCCACCACACACATACACATACCTACATACACACACGTATACCTTCAAAATGACAAAGAACATTTCAACCATACCCAAGACATCCTTATTTTCCAAAACTCAAGAAAATAAACTGAACTCTTCACTTTTTCTCAACCAAATCACAAACATATAAAACGGATAAATTTTTCAATAATCTACCATTCATGATGAATCCCTGGAGGGGATAAAAGCGCTCAGTAAGTAATAACCAGATCCTGACTACTTCATTTATATATATATATATATATATATATGTGTGTGTGTATGTATTTGTTTCAGTCATTAGAGTGCGGCCAAGCTGGGGCACCGTCTTGAATTTTAGTAGAATGAATCGACACCAGTACTTTTTTTAAAACTTGGTAATTATTCTGTCGGTCATTTAGTCGAACCACTAAGTTACAGGCGAGTAAACACACTAACACCAGTTGTCAAGAAGTGGTGGAACACACACACACACACATAGATACATACACACACACACACACACACACACACAGATACATACACACACAACGGGCTTCTTTCAGCTTTCGCCTATCAAATCTGAGGCGAAAATAAGAGTCACTCACCCAAAGTGCCATACAATGGGACTGAACGCGGGACCATGTAGTTGGAAAACAAACTTCTTACCGCATAGCCTCACCGGCACACACACACACACACGCACTCTCACACACACGCATACACATACACACGCAGATATATAACACGCAAGCATACATATAAATATAAAAGTAGTCAGTTTTTCAGATGAAACTTGTGATATACAAAAACCAAACAGCTGTTGTAACGGTGCAGTTTAATGGAAGAAATACAATCCTGGTTCCCTGTCAAAAACTTTGAAAAGTTCCCCATGGGATGATCTAGCCACAAGTCACCAAAACTGTGTCTTAATGGTTGGCATTGTGTATATCCTTTTCCTCACTTTACACAACTTAATTATTTTTAGATTCTGAGTTCAAATTTCCCCGAGATAAGCTTAACTTATCACCTTTTCGAAATCAAGCGCAAAAAAATTTTAAAAATGTGAAATACTGGATTGATATTATTAATTATATAATTTTTTATTCCAGAATTTATGACATTGAGACTTTGTTTAGAAATTTTTTACATTAATTTTCGAAAACCATATATTAAACAATTTGCATGAATTTATTCTTCATACGAATTGTCATCGTCGTCGTCGTCGTCGTCGTCGTCGTCGTCGTCGTCGTCGTC
>NC_069008.1:15159979-15160973 GCF_001194135.2 Octopus bimaculoides | reverse complement strand
TATTATTATTATTATTATTATCATTATTATTATTATTATTATTATTATTATTATTGTGGCGGCGGCGAGGTGACAGAATCGTTTGCATGTCGGGCCAGTTTATCAATTTATTTATTGAATTCGAAACATGAAAAGTGGAACAGGACACGTTTTGAACTCAGAAACCTTGAAGAATGTAAATAAAACATTGGAACGGAGTTTAACCGGCAAACATCATAGTAACATGTATCAACATTTTGTTAATGGTCTATTAAATATTAATTAATCTATCAACAAATTTATCTATTTTTCAATCTAGCTGTCTAGTTATTTTGTCTGCTTGTTTGTTTATCTACCTATCTATCTATCTATCTATTTATCTATCTATTTAGATAGATAGATAGACAGACAAACAGACGTACGTACATACATACATACATACATACATACATAAAGACGAGCTTACAGACAGACAGACAGATAGATAAATAGATACATAGATAGAAAGATAGAGAATAGATAGAGAGATGGATAGATGGATGGCAAGGGAGATAGACAAAGAGACAGACTGATGGACAGTTTCAGCCGGTTATGGAGATAGGCTGCTAATAAAATAAATAGCTAGATGTATGGATAGACAGACAGGCAGATAGTCACATAGATAGATACATTTCTTTTATTAGCCACACAGGGCTCAACGAAGATGGGACAAATACAATGTAGAGCTTTTCTTTTTGGGAGGGGGAAGGAAGGAAAAAAAAAAAAAAGTGGTGGTGTCGATCAAAAGGGATCGTAGGAAGGGAAAAAGGGGGAGTTCGATCAAAAGGGATCGAGGAAAAAAAAAAAAAGGAAAGGCCGATCAATAGGGATCGTGTATCACACAGTAATGTTCTCGTGTAAAAAGAGGGGAGGACAGTTTAGGTTTAGCCGTGGAAGGAAAAGCCTACGGAAAAGACCACGGTAACCTTGGTCAATATTCTCATTGAAGAAACTATAACAGTAAGTGACTCTCTTT
>NC_069008.1:15158060-15159549 GCF_001194135.2 Octopus bimaculoides | reverse complement strand
AAGTACGATGAAAATAACTCTTCCTTCCCGTTTAAAGGAAGGAGGCGCGACAATATTCACGATAGACTCGGCTGATAGACCGACTCGTCCCACACGCGATAGCAGTTGTTCGACGTAAGCCCACAGCTCGGAAATGGTGGGACACTGTACGAGTGCGTGCAGAACGGTTTCGTCGCTCTGCCGGCATCTCGGACAGGTCGGCCCCGTGTTTCTCGAGCCATGCCTGTAGAGCTTATCCCGAATGGGTAGTGCTTCTCGATAGCACTGCCAGGGCAGGGATCTCTGGAAGTTGTCCATAGGTCCCGGCCCGAAGGTCGTCTTAAACAGGCTAGATAGATAAATAGATAGACGAATAGATAGATTGTTAGGCTAACAGATAGACAGGTAGACAGACAGATAGATAGACAGACAGGCAGACGGACAGAATGTTATAGGGATACGCAGATAAATAAGTAGCTAGATAAATGGATTGGCATACATACATACATACGAGCAAACAGACAGAGAAACAAAGAAACAAAACGATCGACAAATAGATAGATATGTTTCTTTATTGGCCACACAGGGCTGAGCACAGAGGGGACAAAATATGAAGTAGAGCTTTTCTTTTTGGGAAGAAGAAAAGAAAAAAAGTGAGTCGAATTTCGATCAAAAGGGATCGTGGAAAAAAAAAAGGGCGATCAATAGGGAATCTTGTATCACAGAAATGTCATGAGGTAAAATAGGGAAACAGATTAGGTTTATCCGTGGAGAGAAAAGCCTACGGGAAAAAGACCACGGTAACCTCGGGCAATAATGTCATGCAAAAAACACATTGCAATAAGTGACTCTCTTTTTTCCTTTCTTATTTTGTTTCATAGGATTATGCTCAAGGTGGCTCCATCATTTATATTTGCCATCCTTGCTACATTCACCTATCTTTTTTTGAAACATTCACTAGACAAAACTTCCTTCTCTACTCTCACCTTCCTCTTCAAGTGATACTTGAAGAGGTTGATGAGAGATTCACCAAACAGGAAAGTGTCTGTTTCTAGACTTTTCAGACGCGTCCACCATACACATTCTTTCGCCATAGCCACAAGTACGATGAAAATGGCTCTTCCTTCCCGTTTCAAGGAAGGAGGCGCGACAATATTCACGGTAGACTTGGTTGATAAACCGACTCGTCCCACATGCACTAGCAGTCGTTCGACATAGGCCCACAGGTCGGAAATGGTTGGACACTGTACGAGTGCGTGCAGAACGGTTTCGTCGCCCTGACCACATCTCGGGCAGGTCGGCCCCGTATTTCTAGAGCCATGCCTGTAGAGCATATCCCGAACGGGTAGCGCTTCTCGATAGCACTGCCAGGCCATGGATCTCTGGAAGTTTTCCATAGGTCCCGGCCCGAAAGTCGTCTTGAACAGGCGGGTCAGATATTCCTCGTTGACGCCCAGGTTCGACCCGAGATCGTCATCGTACCTCCCCTCCACTAATCCCCTATAGAATG
>NC_069008.1:15148681-15157806 GCF_001194135.2 Octopus bimaculoides | reverse complement strand
TAGATAGATAGATAGATAGATAGATAGATGGATAGACGGCAAGGGACGTAGACAGACAGACAAGCAAACACTCAGGTGGTTATAGAGATAGACAACTAAATAAATAAATAGCTAGATAAATGAATAGACAGACAGATTGACAGATACATACAATATATATTAATAATGATATGACAAGAGATAGATAGATAGACAGACAGACAGACAGACAGATAGATAGATAGATAGATAAATAGACTGGTAAGCTAACCGACAGCCAGCCAGCCAACCAGACAGACAGACAGATAGATAGGTAGATAAAAAAGACCTAATAAGCTGGATAACTGGATTGATAAATTGATTGATTTGCTGATAAAGTAATTAATATTTAATAGACCATTAACAAAAGGTTGATACATGTTGCCATGATGTTTGCCGGTTAAACTCTGTTCCAATGTTTTATTTACGTTCTTTAAGGTTTCTGCGTTCAAACCATGGCCTGTTCCACTTTTTAAATTTTTCCATTTCAATAAATTGATTGATAAATAGATAACCATGTTGATAGATAGATGGACAGCGTTTCTTCTATCAAACTTTAACTAATAACTCATATTGATTCCAAAATTTGGCACAAGGTCACCAATTTCTAAAATTTGAAATCAGTTTGGATTATTATTGTTTGAATTTTTACAATAATAATAATGATGGTTTAAATTTTGCCACAAGGGCAGCCATTTTGGGAGAGGGGATGAGCCGATTACATCGATCCTCGTATTTAACTGATACTTATTTCATCGACTCCGAAAGAATGAAAGGTAAAATCAACCTCGGCGGAATTTGAACTCAGAACGTAGCAATGGGCGAAATACCGCTAAACATTTCGTCCAGCGCGCGAACGATTCTGTCAGCTCGCCACCGTAGTAGTAATAGTAGTAGTAGTAGTAGTAGTAGTAGTAGTAGTAGAAGTAGTAGTAGTAAGTAGTAGTAGTAGTAGTAGTAGTAGTAGAAGTAGTAGTAGTAGAAGTAGTGTAAGTAGTAGTAGTAGTAGTAAGTAGTAGTGGTGGTGGTAGTAGTAGTAGTAGTAGTAGTAGTGGTAGTAGTAGTAGTAGTAAGTAGTAATAATAATAATAGTGCTTCCCAAGAGCGAGCATTAAGAACCAATTACATCAAATACAGAATAGATAACACATCAGAAAGTGATAAGTGCAGAATTTGTGGACAGAATGGTGAAACCGTAAGGCATATTACCAGTCAATGTACGCCACTAGCCTAGAAAGAATATGAAAAATGTCATGACAACATAGCAAGGATTGTCCATTGGACACTTTGCAACAAGTATGGACTTGATAGAGCAAAAAATGTGGTACGAACATAAACCCGAAGGCATCATCGAAAATGACAATGCAAATATTCTATGGGATTTTATGATTGTGTGCGACCATGAGATAGAGAATAGGAACCCAGACACAGTGTTAATTGAGATAAAGAGCAAATGATGCTGGATCATAGATATATCATGCCCAGCTGACAACAAGGTATGCGATAAGGAAGAAAGAAATGTCGATAGATATGATAGGTTAGCTTGGGAGGTTAAGCAGTTTTGGTTGCAGAAAAAGGTGGTAGTAGTACCAATAATTGCCGGAGCCCTGGGAACAGTGATTAAAAATCTTGAGAAGTATATGGAACAAATAAGGGCTGCAATAAGGGTGGAGCACGTGGAGAAAACAGCACTGCTTGGAACCGCTCGAATACTCCGGAAGGTGCTCGAAAAATAAGGGGTGTTACCTTAGTTCACTGGTAGTGAACAGCTGGCACCGTAGTACATCTGGAGCGTTAGAAGCTGTGCAAAGACAACAACAACAACAATAATAATCCTTTCTACTGAAGGCACAAGGCCTCTACTACTACTACCAATACTACTACTAATAATAATAATAATGATGATAATAGTAATAATAATAATCCTTTCTACTGAAGGCACAAGGCCTCTAATAATAATAATAATAATAATAATAATATTAACAATAATAACGATGATGATGATGATATTTTTATATAAAATTGATGACAAAACAGGACAAAACAACACAAAAAGTGCGGGATTTACTCATGTGAATAGGAAATAACAATAAAAGTATTATAACAAATAGATCCCGAAAAGAGGGCGACTTTCATGGTCTACTAGTAGAAACCCCACGAAAACCACGATCGCCCACACCACTTTATCTTCCCTCACTCTTGAGGCGCATGCTCAGAGAAGGCCCGTTCACTCGGGCCTTTCGTGTTACATTCACCCGCCTGTCAATAAAATTGCTAGGAGGCAGCACTTTTCTCTCTATCCTCACCTTCCTTTTCAAGTGAAACTTGAAAAAGTTGAAGAGGGCTTGGCCAAAAAGAAAAGTGTCTGTCTTCAGCCCCTTCAATCTGGTCCACCACACAACCTCTTTCGCCAAGGTCACCAGACACAGAAACATTGCCTGCTCCTACCGGTCGAAGGAAGGTGGCGGGACGATCTTCACGATGGACTCAGCTGATAGCCGGATTTGATCTACATGTGACAGCAGGTGTTCACCATCTAGGAAGCACTGGAGACGTCGGAGCGTTGGCGCATCAATAGCCATGGCATGCTCAGCGCCTGACAAGTGGAATGCGCCCCTTCCAAGCGCTCCAGTTCAGCTTGAACTGAGGCAAGGCTCGATGGTCAGGCGATAATATATGATGGAGGCGATGTATGCATTTGTCACCTTTGCCTGACATTTTCCCATTTCTGGGTGAGATTAGCTTCCCCGCTCGTCACCTCGTCTTAGCTCCTCTCTACCGAGCAATCTAACCGGTCCTTCCGTCCAGTATCCAACAACGTTTTTGGACGGCATAGATCTGTCTCTCCAGGTGCCGAGTTACAGGCCGACTGACTTGATTAATTTTTGCTCCTGTCACCGCCTTGTATTCTTTTATTAGATCGGTGCCAACGAGATCTGTGTTCCTGGTGTTCGACACTATGACGGTGACGTCGTCTGCGTATGCCTATACGGTTCTCTCAGGAGCTAGTTTGCGTGGGATGCCTCTCAACGTCTCTAATTTCTGCATTAATCGCTCAAGAGCCAGTACTCACAGAAGAGACGAGAGGGGACATACTTGACGGACCAAACGCACGATGTTGAATGGTTCCGATAGGTAACTTCTTCTTCTTCTTCTTCTGCTGCTGCTGCTGCACACATGTCCACATGTTTTTGCATTTTTGTATATTTTTACTTTTTTTCTTGTATATTTTTTCTGTGTCGACTGCTATGAAAACATTTTTGCTACTTAAGCAACCAGTAAAAATACATTTTTCAGTTTGAAACCGCCTACCCGGAGTAGTCGAACGTGTTTTTCTTCTCGAAGGTATCTTGTTTTAAAAAATCTGTTGATTCGCAGTGTTGAACTCTCCTGAGTTGCCTGTTGTTGTTGTTGCAAAATTTTTTATTCGCGTCGTCGCAATTTTGTTACGTTTTCCCCTTTCTTAAAGGGAGAAACCTTTAATGATGGCTCACTTTATTAGGAATTTATCTTCTTCTGACGACGATGACGATGAAATCATCGCCGATGCGATAGACAAAAAAATAAACAAGCCTGAAAACGAACAAGTAAACACGTAATCCAAAACTTTGAACAAAAATTTTAATTTTGCTGCAGTCGCTAACATAAACAAGGAAGACGTTTCAATTGGAAAAAAACGAGCTGGATAAATACAAGGGCCTCCTCAGGTGAGAGGGGCAGAACGTAAAAGTAAACCCACCAGGAGAAATGACACACAGTACTTACAGTAGGACGGTGTTTATTAAAACGTATAATATAAAAAACAAAGAGATAGATATGGCCTCTAAGGAAGCTGTAGAGATGTACCTCCAACCGATTTGGAAGGATATAACGTACCTAACACATGGGAAGAAATTCACCTCTGTGGAGGTGAGGTTTCCAACAGAGGAATTAGCCAATATTCAACCTCCCCATTGAAATCTGTTGAACTTGTTCTCCTACCGACATACCTCGGAAGTTGCATTTCCAAGGTAAAGGTAGGAGAAATTCCACCAGAAATTGATGTTGCCCGGCTCGTGGCAGTAATAATGCTGGGCTTGGAAGACAAAATAACAATCCTCCAGGTCACAAAATACCAGCAACAAAATTGGCAGGGGCAGGGATTAGAAAGCGGCCCCTACTGATTTAGAAGAAATACCCGATTACATTTTAATCGGGGATGATACCAACCTAAGGCTTATGGTGGAGGGGCGAAAGCCCAGGTGCTATAAGTGTGGCCAAAAAGGCCACATAAGATCCGAATGCACTCCACCACTGGCGCCCACACCGACCACCAAACCAACAGCTTCGGAAAAATCCACAGAAAAACCCTCGTCCACCATCACTTCCACCTCGTCCACCATCATCACTGCCATCACTAACACCAACAACATCGGACACATCGCATTGATTGCTCATTTGTTTATCCAATGTGTTCAATGAAGCATGACCGTTGATTATGACATGTGACATCTAGTTTAGTTGAGTTAGTAGAGATATAATATCAAAGTGGACATCATTGGCTAGAGTTGTGATATTAATGGATATTACTGGCAGTTGCGGAGAGACTCTTACTATCAGTTGACAGTTCGAAGACCTGAGCTCTGGTTTCACATTTAGAGACAGAGCTGATCTCTGTGGCAATTCTGAAAGCAGTGAATAATACTCTTTCTACAATAAGAATAAGCCCTGAACTTTTGTAGGGAACGGCTGGTCGATTATACTGACACCAGTTCATCAACTGTTATTTATTTTATTAACACCGAAAGGACAAAAAATCAAAGTCGACCTTGGCGATATTTGAATGCAGTGAATGATATTGGTATTTATAGGAGTTCTGGTTTGACAGCTACAGACAGTACTGCCCTCTGTTGCAGTTCTGAAAGCAGTGGATATAACTGGAATTTGTTGGTAACCTTGATATTTGTGGAAATTACTAATATAAGTGGACGATCATCCGAGCAGAGGCGTTTACTGGACAGTGATAGTGGACAGACCTGACAACGTTTCCCGTTGCCCACTGAAAACGTAGTTGCTGCCTCTACTCACAACAAAGGTAAGTGCGCGTGTGAGTGTGTGCGTGTGTATGTGCGTGCATGCGTGTGTATGTGTATGTGTTAGCGAGCCTGTGTGTGTGTGTCTGTGTGTTTGTGTTTGTGCGTGCGTCTGTGTGGGAAAGAGAAACAGAGACAGACAGACAGACAGACAGACAGACAGACAGACAGACAGACAGAGTTCGAATTGGAATTATGGTGCGTGGTGAATTATGGTCGGTTAAGGTCCTGGGTTTACACACGATCATAAGAATCTGACTTCTGAGTCGAGCGGTGCAATGTGCACTTGGGCAAGATACTTCATTTTCATGTTGCTTCTACCAGTCCAACCGTGACCATAGAGCTGCTATTAACTCTTACAACAATTCTGACCGTCACCTCGAATCACGAATTTAATGATGCCCACTACAAACGTTTGCATCCTGGTTATTCCTATGATTACCTTCAGGCACCCCCAACAGAACAATTCTTCTCAACATGAAATCCACTGAACTGTGCCGCCCTCTCTTTAAGGAGCCAATCAGAATTCTTCAGTTACAACAATGTCAGCCGTGTTTGTAAGAATTATTCACCGAAAAATATAATGACAGTCGTCTCAACACAGGACAGCAACGACATGTCCTATTACAAAAGTAAGTGCATCATTATCATCATCATCATCATCATCATCATCATCATTATTATAATTATTATTGTTGTTATATTCTCTCTGGTGGCAAATAAAAGAAATCATCGTCATCATTATTATTATTATTATTATTATTATTATTATTATTATTATTATCATCATCATCATTATTATTGAATGAGAGAGAAGTGCATGCCATCAAAGTGGCACTGGGGTAAAATATATGAAGCCCAGTACACCCATCAGGACTACCCGTCTCATAAGAGTACATCAAGCACATGCATCACAACCATTTGTGCGCGACATAGTGATCTCATATCAAGATAAACAGCGCATTACCTTGCAGGTGGGGCCCAGTTAGAATTTTCTTCAGTTCGAGTAGCCCATCCCGCTCAAAAGGTCCCTGAATAAGGGTTGTTTAAGGATGATGAACAAAGTACCCATGTTTCCAAAAGTAAATTATTCCAAACCCCAAAGAATTACTCTCGACACATGGCTATGATGCTCTCCCCACTACTTCTCCTCGTGATCAGAGACGCACCTATCGTCAGCCACTAAGAGACATGCTCGACTGGTTCAGGTCAAACAAACAACTGACAAACAAATCTATGGTATTGAGTAGAATATTTACTGTGTCATCTTTTATACCAAGTCAAAACAATGTACATGATAGTATTTCCACTCAATTAAGATCAGTTCCGTTCTCCATTTCGCCATACTTTTTCCAAGCAATCGCTTAACATTCGATGCAATACCAAATAGGTTCATACATTCCATAATCCAACAATGTGGGATCATATCGTATGCCTTACGATAATCGATCCATGACATGGCTAAGTTACTTGTCCTATTCTTGCAGTCGCTAATTACTGTTTTGTCTACCAGGAGTTGTTCCTTGGTACCTCTTGCACCCCTTCGGTTCATGTGGAATGGCTCCATTTTTGTCCAGATGTCCGTATGTTGACTCTGCGACTATTCCAGTCAATAATTTCTACATAAGTGGCAAGCAGGGTATTGGCCTGTAATTGTCTATCGTATTGCCCTTTTCGATGTTTTTCAAGCACAGCACTGTCCTACCTATTGTCAGCCACTCTGATGTTAGTTGGACGGCATTTAAGAAGGTGTTGAGTTGTGCAGCTATTCGTGCATGTCATTCACCAAATCTTTTGATTCAGTAGCCTTGAACTCCATCTGGTCCGTGGTCCTTCCAGTTGCCCATTTTTTTGCTGATTTTCTTCACTTGCCTAACTGAAATTACTAGTTCTGTCTGTTTTGGACAGACTGCTGTTTGTTTCAGTTCTTCTTGTGCTTCTTGTCTTTGCTCCAGATACCAGTACACAACCTTTGACTTTCAATGTTATCTAGTATCAACTTTCCATCTGTACACTCTCCATTTATTTGTAGAATCTCTTCTGATCTACTCTGAATAACTTATTCTGCTGGTATCCCTTCATTCTTTGGTCGTATCTAACCATCTTTGCTTTCTTTGCAACAAGGTGCTGTTTCAGTTCCTCCATTACCACTTTCAGACCCTTTATTTCAATATCATACTTCCTGTTCAGTGCCCTGTATTTTTGTTCGCATCTAAGTTCCCCCTTCTCTTTTCGATCTAACACAGAGCATATCTAACCACGCCTGTATTCTCCTTTTCCACCATGAATCTTTTCTTTTGTCACTCCCATTATGTTTCTTTTTCTTGACATCAACACCCACGTTTTCTGCTACAACAATACTTCCTGCTTTCATCAAATTATTTGTTTCTGTGATGCTTTTTCTTCTGATGTATTTCAGAATTTCATTCACATTTTCCGTTTTTTGGTTCAATTATTGTCGCTACCGTTCTCCTGTAGTCTTGCCTTTATTCTGTCGTACATTGCCTTTTATTCATCTGTCATGTCACCATTAGTTTTAGTGTTTTCTTCCAGACTATCTATATGTTCTCTCATCGAGCAAGCTATCACCGTTCCTTTCCTGTGGTTCATTAGAGATCTCACCTCTGTTTTCTGCTATGAGATTACTTTTATCAGTAAGAACTGTATTTTCATCGTTTCCTCTACTGCTGTTTTCCAATACCCGTCTTTTGATAACTTCGAGCTCTACTTCTGTGAACTAACGATTTTTTTCTTATTGCTCTAGCTTGATCACATAATCTTTGTTTCATGAGTTGAAACAATCCTCTTTCTCTTCATTGATCATATATACGTTGTCGGTATCCTCTAAAATGAACACTATGTTCGTCTACGGAGTTGCTCGTGTAGTAACACTCCACGACTAACAGCATTGATTTGTTTGTTCCATCTTCGCTGTGTTTGCTGGTTCCTTACTGGATAACGACAGGCTGGATCGGATCAGTATTTCTGAGCCTGCCGGGTGTAACATTGTCACCATCAAGGTCTTCAGTTTCATTACCACCGTTATTCACAATATTTTGATTTTTCATTGTCATTCATATGAAGTAGCGATTATCAGGTTGCGCAATTACCAGTGTTTTTATTGTGATACCATCACTAGATGTATCATCAATCAGGGCATGGAGAGATTCCGACCGCTTCCTTTCAATATTATTATTATTATTATTATTATCATCCCTGATATCATTATTTTCATCTCTTTACTATTTGTCATTGTGAATATTTCCTCTGATCCGACATGAGATTTGGTTAAATTATCATTATTAATATTACTATTACTATTATTATTATTATTATTATTATTATTATTATTATTATAATAATGTTTGATTTTTGCTTTGCATTTGTACAAGTTGGCTCTAAGTCTCACCCAGAGACCACAAGAGACAACAAGTTAGAAGTTCTATTATTATTATTATTATTATTATTACTATCATTGAGTGAGAGAACAGTGCATGCCATCAAAGTGACACTGGGGTAAAATATACGAAGCCCATTACACCCATCATGACTACCCGTCTGATAAGGGTACACCGGGCACATGCATCACAACCATATGTGCGCAACATAGTGATCTCATATCAAGATAAATGTCATATGACCTCGCAGGTGGGGCCCAGTTAGAATTTCCTTCAGGTCAGGTAGCCCATCCCACTCAAAAGGTCCCTGAATAAGGTTTGTTTAAGGATGTTGAGCAAAACACCCATGTTTCCAAAGGTGAATTATTCAAACTCCAAAGAATTCCTCTCAACACATGGCTATGATGCTCCCCCACTACTTCTGCTCATGATCAGAGATGCACATATTGTCACCCACCAAGGGACAATGCTGAACTGGTTAAGGTCAAACAACTGACAAGCAAATCTGTGGTACTGAGTAGAATATTTGCTGTAGCAAAACAATGTACATGATAACACTTCCAATCAATTAAGATCAGAAGCCATGAGAGCCACTGCCTGGTACTGCATCCGGGCATTTATTATTATTATTATTATT
>NC_069008.1:15132695-15145475 GCF_001194135.2 Octopus bimaculoides | reverse complement strand
TGCATGTACGCTCTTACACATTGATTGGTATGTGTTGTCCAACCCACTATCCGGCAGCGTCCAATTCTCTAACGGTTTTTTTCAAATGAATCAAGTCATAACCTTATCCATCTATTGTTTTCATAATCGGTCATAATGTCTTACGTTTAAGATGATTCCCATGCTTTCCCTGATGAGAAGGTTACAATTTTAATATCAAAGATCCCTATGGATCACACAGGTTGTAATCCTTTGAAACATATGTAGGAATAAAGTATGCAATTATAACATGCGTTTTCTCCAATCCTTAAATTCTTATATATATATATATATATATATATATACACACATCATTGAAACCAGGAAAATTATGAGGATTATAATCAGTGTTATTACTTAAAATGACTTTCACACAAAATATCTAGAACTAGTTGAAGAAAATTTTTGTTGTGCACAGACAATCAAACAAAGAATTGCATTAAGGCGAAAGTTTCCAACAAGAGTTACCTCCCGTGTGTTTTTCATTAAGCGATACGCATGCGCATTAATTATACTTCTTATTGCCCGCAAGGGGCTAAACATAGACGGGACAAACAAGGACAGACAAAGGGATTAAGTCGATTACATCGACCCCAGTGCGTAACTGGTACTTAATTTATCGACCCTGAAAGGATGAAAGGCAAAGTCGACCTCGGCGGAATTTGAACTCAGAACGTAAAGATAGATGAAATACCGCTAAGCATTTCGCCCGGCGTACTAACGTTTCTGCCAGCTCGCCGCCCTAATTATACTTCTGCATTCACTTTCACATTGGAACAAGTTTATTTCGTGCGTTAATTTCTCTTAATTAACGTTTGATGGGCTTCTCTACTTCACACACACACTTAAAGTACGTTTAATACTTATTATACACACACTTCATAACTTTTTCCCTTATGAAATATATCCGTAAGTATTACACAATGAAAATATTTCATCTTTTAATTCTGTAGACGTTCGGTTTTTGACTTGTTTCCCTCATCTTTTATGGATGACAGATGTCTGTGATTTGTGCGAGATTTGGCTGCTATTTCTAGCTATGGAAAAGAGATTACTATCATTTGTGCGAGATTTGGCTGCTATTTCTACCTGGAAGCTACCTCCAACACTCCGTTGCCACTTAATTTGAAAATTGTTCTGAAATACACTCCAACCAATAAAATGTTCAGAATCTAATACGTTATTATAATTTATCAAATGTTTGTTTCTTGATATCACTACCGATGTGTGCCCACCCAGCTAGCAATTCGTTTCCTCATAACTTAGTGAAAAATAGAATTTTTGAAAGGAAATTTTCTACAAATACCTGTCAGGTGGTGTAGATTCCGATTACAGCAGAATTTATTGTGAAAATAATTTTTCCGTGGGGAGAAAAGATCGATCAATTCACACGTGTCTACTTAGTTTCTTCACAACTTAAAAAAAACAAAGTTGGTATTTAGAATGTGTAGATTACGATTATATCGGAATTTCAAGTGAAAAAGAAAAAAAAAAAATCCCACATAACTGGGCCCGTACATATACGGACGCACATCCGATCTACAAACATTGTGATGTTTATCAGTATGTATGTTTGTGTGCTCACCATTTCTTATCACTTCTAACTTCAATATAAATGTAATAGTAATTTTTTTCTGAAATTAAAGAACAACGCAGACTTGTGTGAATTTTTCGAAACTCCTCTCCCCACCCACAGAAAAAATTTGCTCAACCATTTCTGATGTGAGCAGAATCTGAAGTGTATTTGTAAAAAATTCGTTGAAAAATGTCCATTTTTCTGGAGGTTCTGAGGTGGGCACATTTGTGTAGGTATGCTGATTTGGTTTCCTCAAATTTTCATGATGCAGATTAGAATTATTTTGAGAGATAAGACAGGCCACACCATAAACTGAATATAATTAGTCATCATCATCATTATTATTATTAGAAATGGTACTTTTTCATGCTTGGCCAGGTCAGACTGAATTCATAGAGGTAGAAGTTTTACGGCCATATGCCCTTCCTCACTAGCTTTGAAGTAAGGTAATATTTTCGTGTGTCCAGACATGTTTCTATGGAAGCTGGAAATCAAATCAAATATTGATGCTTGTCTACATCTATCATGGAATGTCAGAACAAGAACACATGACAGTCTTCTTTCAGTTTCTGCCTACCAAATCCACTCAGATGGCTTTGGTTGCCCTGAGGCTACAGCAGAAGAGATTTACTTAAGGTGCTGCACTGTCGGACTAAACCCCAAATCAAAAACAATGTAGTTTTCTTCATAGCTCTCTATGTGGGAACTTGACCTACTAGAAATAACACTGCATTTCTCTTAAATTTCACCTTTCATTTATGAATATTGAAGACTGTATTGGATGATGTAGCCCTAGATATACAATGCTAAAGGGAAAGACTGGATGGAAAGTCTTTAATCATATTTCTGCTCAGAAATGCCTCAGGTCTAAACAACAATGTCAAATTATAAGTTCAGTTGTTCAGGTAAATATTTATTTCTGTAGAAATGTAAATTTTGCACTTTTGAATCTATTTTTTAAGTAGCCTTCATATTTTACATTGATGTTTCTTTCTTATTTCAGAATATCATATGACGGTGGGATAACTGAAGATACATCCTCAATATTTATCATATTTTAAGATTGAAAGAAAATGATTTACAAAGCAAAAGCTTTGTAAGAGTAAACTATAAGAAGGAAAACAAGAACAATATATATATACATTGTGATCTGAGGAGAAAAATAATGGAAAAGAATGAGAAGCTTGAAGAATTGATTTCCCATGAAGACACAACTGAAGAGATAAGAAAGTCTTCATATGACTGTGATGTCGATAAAAAATGCTTGTATAAAAAGAGTAACCTAACTAAACACAAACATACTCATAGAAGAGAAAAGCTATATCACTGTGATGTTTGTGGTAAATTGTTCTCTCGCAATAGTGACCTAACTACACACGTACGTATTCATACAGGAGAGAAGCCATATCATTGTGATATCTGTGGTAAATCATTCTCTCAAAAAGGTTACTTAACTGCCCACAGACGTATTCATACAGGAGAGAAGCCATATCATTGTGATATCTGTGGTAAATCATTCAGTGAGAGTAGTACTTTATCAGCACACAAACGTTGCCATACAGGAGAGAAACCGTATCACTGTGAAGTCTGTGGTAAATCATTCACTGTCAGTTCTGCTTTGACTGTACACAAACGACTTCATACAGGAGAGAAAGCATATTGTGATATCTGTGGCAAATCAGTCTCTCAAAATAGTGCTTTACCTAGACACAAACGTATTCATACAGGAGAGAAACCATTTAATTGTGATATCTGTGGTAAATCATTCTCTGGTAGTAGTGCTTTAATTGTACACAAACGTATTCATACAGGAGAGAAGCCACATCATTGTGATGTTTGTGGTAAATCATTCTCTGACATTAGTAATCTTTCTGCACATAAACGCATTCATACAGGAGAGAAACCATATTACTGTGACATCTGTGGTAAATCATTTATAGGAATTAGTGACTTAACTAGACATAAACGTATCCATACAGGAGAGAAACCGTTTAATTGTGATATCTGTGGTAAATCATTCTCTCAAAATATTCAGTTAATTGTACACAAACGTATTCATACAGGAGAGAGCCCACATCATTGTAATGTTTGTGGTAAGTCATACTCTGACATGAGTAAACTTTCTACGCATAAACGTATTCATACAGGAGAGGAACCATATCACTGTGACATCTGTGGTAAATCATTCATTCAAAGTTGTACATTAACTGTTCACAAACGTATTCATACAGGAGAGAAGCCATATCATTGTGATATCTGTGGTAAATCATTCTCTCACAGTGGTACTTTGACTTCTCATAAACGTACTCATACTGGAAAGAAACCATATCACTGTGATATATGTGGTAAGTCATTCTCTCACAGTGGTGTCATAATTAAACACAAACGTATTCATACAGGAGAGAAACCATATCATTGTGATATTTGTGGTAAATCATTCTCCCAAAGTAGTAATCTTTCTACACACAAACGTATTCATACAGGAGAGAAAAGAAAAGAATAGTTTGTGTGGTTTCTTTTGTATGATCATGTGTATGGATGAGGACACCTGTGTGAAAAGGTATCATGCCCTAGCAGTAAAGGGAACGTATGGAAGAGATAGACCCAGGAAGACCTGGGATGAGGTGGTGAAGCATGACCTTCGAACGTTGGGCCTCACGGAGGCGATGACGAATGACCGCGACCTTTGGAGATCTGCTGTGCTTGAGAAGACCTGGCAAGTCAAATGAGACTAACTGTGGTCTATGCCACTGTAGCATAACCGGCTCATTTAAGAGTACCCTTCAATCATTGGGCAATGAACTGTGCTTGAGAAGACCTGTTGAGTCAAGTGAAGTCATTGTCGTGGCCAATGCCAGTACCACCTCACTAGCTCCCATACCAGTGGCACATAAAAAGCACCGTTCGAGCGTGGTCGTTGCTAGTGTCACCTGACTGGCTCCCGTGTCGGTGGCATGTAAAAAGCACCATCCAAGCGTGGTTGATGCCAGAACCACCTGACTGGCCCTCGTGTCAGTGACGTGTAAAAAGCACTGACTACACTCAGAGTGGTTGGCTTTCGGAAGGGCATCCAGCTGCAGAAACTTTGCCAGATCAGATTGGAGCCTGGTACAGCCTTCTTGCTCGCCAGCATAGAAGCAGACATTAAACAACGATGATGATGATGATCTTACAGTCCATTTTGCATTGTTTAGCCTTCTATCTCTTGTAAACACATATCATATATGATGCTTCAAACAAACCATAACATTTTACTAAATTACAAACAGTTTATTCCCAATTACGCACTCTCTCTTTGTTTCTAACAAAACAGATACCTTGACCCCCTAGGTCATTGGAAGAGTGACTCCTAGTGGTAAGTTCACAATCAAATTGAAATCTGGATTGTACACACCGTGGGCAAGTTTTGTTGTTTTAATACTTTTGAATACTATCTTCGATATGGCTTCACCGAGAGTGGAATTATTTCAGAAACTGCAAGGAGATTGTTTTCTCCAGTTTTTGAAGGAAAACGCTCTCATAGCAGAAAGAAAACTGTGTTTATCATCGACAAAAGGTCTTACAATCATTTGAACATGCGATAGACAGCATTATTTGGCATTGTCGCAATTGCAAGACCATGTCTGTGAGGAAGAATACTTTTACGGAAAAATGTCAATTGACGGTCTTCACACTTTTCCACATAATCCTGAGCTTTATAAGTGAAATGCCAATGACCAGCTGCATCAACAATATTAACAGACAGACAGCTGTCCAGTGGTCCGAATTTTGCAGGGAAATGTGTACCTGAAAATTGTTGAAAGATAAGAATCCTATAGCCCAAGTAGACAAAAGCCTTCTTTTTAAGAGGGAAAATGAAGTTGGAAGAGTTGTGAAGAAGTTTTGGATACTTGAAATATATGATAACACTGTAAAGGAGGGTTACCAGCAACCTGTTCCTGACCGAAAAGCAGAGACACTGGAAGCAGTCGTTATTGAAAATGTTGAAGCGGGTTCCACTATCTTAACAGATATATGACCCAGCTATAACAATCTCTCCAGACTGGGATACACCCATGGAACAGTGAACCACTTCTCTTATTTTGTAGATCCCATGTCTGGTGTATGTACAAACAATGTGGAATCATAATTGGCACAAATCAAACGGAGACTCAAGTACATATGTGGTTCTAATGGAGATATGCGCTGGTCGCATGTGGATGAGGCCATCTACAGATATTACTATAACATGAAATGTGAAAATGCCTGAGAGAACTATAAGACATTTATAAAGCACATAGTGGAAATTTATCCTCAATGATTTAAAGTTATGTTACAGATAATTTATTTTAGTGACATAATTTTCTATTAGTCGATGATTTTCTCTTGGACTGTGCACATGCGCAATTATTTAAAACTGTTTCCATTTTGATTTTAAAGTACTTAAAAAAATTATTTGGAAATTATAAAGAGAAACAAATGGGAGGTTCAGACTGTCCACGTTTTAAAACCATGAATTAAAAAAAAAATAGTAAAACAGTGGAAAGTTTTGAAATTGGGGGACATGAAGAAATTTTTTCTTTTGCATAATCGTATTAATTTCATTATGCAGAAGACAGAATCAAAAAAACATTTTGTAAAAATAAAAAGAATTAAGAGGCATTTTAGCACGCGCTTACATCTTAACTCTGCCGTTGTTTGTCTATATTTCAATTTTTATATTGCTTTCTTTTCAATGTAGTTGATGTTTATTTGAGAGTCCCGTCTGTAGCTTTATCAATGGATTTGGTCAACAAACATAAATGAGTTAATTGCATATATATATATATATATATATATATATATATATATATATATATATATATATATATATATATATATCTTCGTGTATTTGTTCGTCTGTGTTTTTACTGATTATAAACAGTGGCCCTGCTGTCCATACAAATGTTAGTCTTTTCCTTGCAGTCCACTGCATCACCTTGTCTAGGCTCGTTGACATATTGCATGATCTTTGTGGGACGGAACCTCGGAAAAGCCCCGTCTCCTGCGTTTTGTTTTTTTCTCCGTTGCAATCGTCTTAATGGACCTCATAAATATAAACAGTTAATTCCACTTACGGATTGTATATTCTAATTAAAATGTTTATGTTTGGTTGTTCGCTGGAATTGAGCGGATTAGCAAACGTCATTTCGTTGTTCCTCTGACTGTTCAGAAGCGTGACAAAGCAACATTGCTTCCACTAATTCAGAAATACATCAAACCTGGCTCAGTTATCTAAAGTGAATCTTGGGCCGCTTACAAAGATATACAAATATTGGGTTATCAACATTACATGATAAACCACAAAGAAAATTTTGTTGGCTCCACACTTACGCACACGAAACATCGAACGTTTTTGGCGAGATTTAAAAGAGTGGGTGACAAGGCCAGGTATTCGTTCAAACTATACACTAGTACCTGGCCAGGTGTTTATTTATCTCTGCTACAGAAAACAACAACAACAAAAAATGCACCAATTTTTTATTGAAGCAGCAAAATTATATACACCCCTCCCAGATCGCCTGTAAAGGATTGATTCCAGCACAAATCCGGAGACAAGATATACAGGACCACCCTAGGTTCTGCCCCGCCCCCCTCGTTTTCCACAGTCAAAATGCATTTCCCACACATTATGAGGTCAATTAAGACGATTGCAACGTAAAAAAAAAACGCGCAGGAGACGGGGTCGGAAATGGGAATTTCCGTGGTTCCGCCCTACCGCCACCTCCTCCGTTTTCCACGGTAAAAATGCATTTCCGACAGCTTACGAGGTCAACTAAGACGATTGCACCCAAAAAACCGCGGGTTTACAACCGAAATCGAATCTAGTGTGAAACTATAGATTTACCCAAAATTTTGTATAATCAGAATTTATATGATATAACACATGTTCGTAGAAAATTTCATTAACAAATATCCATTTTTCTGAAAGTTACGATTATCCAAAGTCGGGGGAGAGGGACAGAAATCTGTAGTTATGCAACAATGGCTTTACACAGAAAATTAAAGGCATTTTTTTTTACAAGAGTTACCGCCCGTACAATTATAATATAGACACGCATGCGCATTAATTGTACTTCCGTATTCACCTCTACTGGAAGAGAAGTTTATTAGGTGCGTGAATTTCTCTTGACTTCTGCAAACACTTTTGGTTCGTTTTTCAACACACCAACACATTTAAACTACACGAAATATTTCCGTAAGTATTAAACAATGAAAATATTTAGTCTTGTAATTCTGTCGACTTACAGTTTGTGATGTGTCGATTCTTTGCGTCTCCCTCATCATTTATGCATGAGAGATGTCTATGATTAATGCGAGATTTGGTAGCTGTTTCTAGCTATGGAAGCTGCCTGCTATACTAGTCGTTTTCCCGTCAGTTTGTTGTTTGTTTTAGATTGAGAAATATTTTAAAATAGACTCCAACGGTCGAAATGTTCAGAAACCAATATTTTATTTTTATCATTATTATTATAATAATTTGTTGACTTTCTTTATTGGTATAACTTTCTGTGTGCACACTCCAATAGCAAATTGATCCCTCATAACTTTCTAAAAATTGGATATCTTTGGGTGTAATTTTCCTAGAATACGTTTCAGATTATGTAGATAATGAATTTGTAGGAATGAGTCGTGAAAAGAATACATTTGCGCGGAGATATCCGATAATTTACAGGCTTCGATTTTGAGGCATTCCGTTTACAGGTATTTCCTCATAACTTTCAGAAAAATCGTTGTCTGCAAATGTAATTTTCTACAAATATGTGTCATGTGGTGTAGATTCCGATTATATCAGAATTTGTTGTGAAAACATATTTTCCTTAGGGAGAAGAATTTCGGAAAATTCACACATGTCTGCTTAGTTTCCTCCCAACGTTTATTTTTTAATGAAGTTTTCTACAAATATATTTCAGAGTGTGTACATTACGACTACATCGGAATTTGAAGCGAAAAAGAAACAAAAAAAGGCATCGCTTGGCTCGTACCTGCACTGATATACATCATATCTACAACAATATTGGTGTGTCAGTATACATGTATACTTGCTCATAGTTTCTCTTTAATTCAGATTCCAATATAATCGTTATTTACGCACTCTGAAAGGCATTTTTGTAGATATAGTCAGAATCTACACTATTGACGGAAATTTGTAGATAATTTAGTGAAATTAAAAAGGTCCATTTTTCTGGAAGTTCTGAGGAATCAAATTTGGTATGCCGGCTTTGTTTCCTCATAAGGTTTAATGATGTAGATTACAATTATGTTGAAAAATTAAATTACTTTTGAAGATTATTCTACCATTTCCTTTCTGGAATTAAAAGTATATGAAAATGTTGAGAGATATTAGCATCATTACTTCCCGGTAATCTGAAATTGATTATAAACTGTCCCTAGGGTAATCCAGAGCCTAATTTCAAATTACTCCAGCACTGTTAATATTACCCTTCTCTTTGATTTCCCCCAGAAGGATAAATTTTGATGTTTACAACTCATGGTATGTTTATTGCATTAGTCACGTGTAACATTGAAGATTGGAAGGTCCCTACATCACGGGAGAGGAAAAGTGCCTGGAAGAGGGTGAGGGGAGTAAAAATGTTTAAAACGCAAAAGAACATAATTGCAGTTTTGGGAAATAATTTTTCAAAGTTGTAATTTCAATTATGTGAAACACAAGAATATTAACAAAAAAAAAAAAAATCTTAACGAGACATTATCTATAATATTCTTGTTACTGTCAATTTTGTCTTTGTTACACTTATGTCAAGTAAGGCAATAACTCAAAAGTAGAAATATATTCATAGAGAGAGGGGAGAAGTGGAGATAAAGACTAAGAGAAATTGTGAAATCAGTGAAAGAAATAAAACAAAACCTGATTGACAGTGAGAGGGAAAAGTTCTATATTATAAGAGAGAGTGAGCGGGGTAGAAGGTCTGTATTACTAGAGAGAGTGAGGGGAAGATAGAATGTCTATACTATTAGAGTATGAAGATGGTAGAAGTTCTATATTAAGAGAGAGAGTAAGGGGGAGATAGAATATCTATATTATTAGAGAGAGTGAGAGAAAGGTAGAAGTTCTATATTAAGAGAGAGTAAGGGGGAGATAGAATATCTATATTATTAGAGAGAGTGAGAGAAAGGTAGAAGTTCTATATTATGCATTCTTGTGTTCAAAGGCACAGTTGAAATGTTTAACATAATAAAACAATGTCATGACAATCTATAAGTTAAAAGGTCCTTAAATTGATAGTTAAATTAATAGGAAATAACCTCAGCAAATATCTGTGGATCATACACTTTTATCCTTTACATGTTCTAGAAAAAAGGCTATGGCCATACTGAGGCAGAGACAGTCTTATATTTTGGGATTTTCTTCTTTTTTCTTTAAAGCCTTATTGGTATTATAAAAGCAGAAAAATACATATGTAGGTGAGTGTACAGATATATCAATAGATATGCAAGTAGAGAGATATATTGATATAGAGATAAATAGATAACTGAAGAGAAATGAAAATAATCTCAATTGGTAAATAACTCAGGCTGAGCCTTGGTCAAGGTTGGACAGTGAAAAGTGTAGTTATAAATAAGATTTACATTTTTAATTCAACTTTTATATTCTTAAACTATAAAACACAACATACTTCTCAAACATATTAGGAGAAGACGAATAAGCAATATCTTCTAAGTGCATTTCAGTTATATTGAATAGTAGAATTTTGATTAACTGACAGGATTTCAAAAGAATATTTTGGAATGCTTTACTAACAGTGTTTTCAAATATGCTGATGTACACTGTAGAATTTCTTCAGATCCTGCTAGATCAAAATTATTACACATAAACATGATAAAAAAAATGAAAAGGCTATCATTTTCTCTTCTTTCCCTTGAGGTATGGGACTTTCATTCCAAAATTCCACCTTCCATGATTGGTTTATGTGTATATAAATTACAATTCAATTGAATATAAATATGATTGTCATCATATTTGCTTTGAATTGAATTCTAATTCATATACACATGCCCAAACATGTTCAGAGGAATATTAAATGATTGATTTCACAAAAATAGATGGAAAATTAAATGTTACTAAAATATACATGGCTGAGTGGCTAAGAAGTTTGCTTCCCAAACATGGTTTTTGGTTCCGTCCCACTGTATGGCAACTTGGGCAAGTGTTTTCCATTTCTGATGAAGATCTTGTGAGTGGATTTGGTAAATGGAAGCTTAAAATAGCCCATTATATACATGAGTGTGTGTATTTGCATTTGTGTCTCCTCACATTTATATCATGTTACAATTGTAAATGAGTGCATTATTATTCAAACAGTGTCATTCTTTCCCTGTCTTTTGTGTAAACATGTCCTGGTATTTGAGAATTTTAATTTTGTAGTTTTCCTCCTGGCATGTAATAGATTCTGCCACATGACAGGAGGGAAAAAATAGTAGTTGATAGCTTCTGTTACCTAGGTGACCAAGTCAGTAGTTGGGGTTGATGCTCTGAGAGCGTAGCTGTTAGAATAAGAACAGGCTGGGCAAAGTTCAGAGAGCTCCAACCTCTGCTGGCAAAGAAGAGCCTCTCACTCAGAGTTGAAAGGCAGACTCTATGAAGCCTGTGTATGAACAGCCATGCTACATTGCAGTGAAACATGGACTCTGACTGCTGAGAACATGCGTAGGTTTGTAACAAATGAAGCTAGTATGCTCCGCTGGATGTGTAATGTCAGTGTGCATGCATGACAGAGTGTAAGCATCCTGAGAGTAAAGTTGAACATAAAAAGAATCAGATGTGGTGTGCAAGTGAGACGACTGCGCTGGTACGGTCATGTGATACATATGAATGAGGAGAGCTATGTGAAGAAGTGTCCCACTCTCACGGTGAAGGGAACATGTGGAAGAGGTAGACCTAGGGAGATATGGGACAAGGTGGTGAAGCATGATCTTTGAATTTTGAGCCTCATAAAAGCAATGACAAGTGACTGAGACTTTAGAAGATATGGCAAGCTTCAGAAGACCAATCGAGCCAAGTGTGATCATAGTTGTGGCTGATGCCAGTATCATGTAACTGGCCCTTTAAAAACACCCTTGAATCGTTCGGTGATATGCTGTGCTTGTGAAGACCTGTTGAACCGAGTGAAATTGTAGCCGTGGCTGATGCCAGTGCCAGTGGCACATAAAAAGCACTACTCTAGTGTTGGGCCTGATGGTGGCAGTGACAGGTGACCAAGACCTTTGGCGATATACTGTGCTTGTGTAAACCTGTCAAGTGAGACTAGTCATGACCAATGCCAGGGTCAAGTCAATGGCACATAAAAAACACCCACTACATTCAGAGTAGTTGGCATTAGGAAGGGCATCCAACCATAGAATCCTTGCCAAACCAGATCAGAACCCAATGCAGCTCCTTGGCTTACCAGTTTTCAGTCAAACCATTCAACCCATTCCAGTAAAGAAAGTGGACTTTAAATGATGATGATGATAGAATAGGTGAGGGCCTGACCAATGCAAGCATTGAAAGTTGGACAGTTAAATGATGATATTTGTCAAAAGAACTCAGTGACAAGAAAAGCCACTCCATAAACTGAATATAATTAAGCCATCATCATTGTCAATTTAAATGGTACTTTTCCATACTTGCCTGGGTCAGACAGAATTCATAGAGATAGAATTGTTATGGACAAACGCCATTCCTGTCACCAACCCTCACTAGCTTTCAAGGAAGGTAATATTTCCCAATGTTAAGGTGGCGAGCTGGCAGAAACGTTAGCACACTGGGCAAAATGCTTAGTGGTATTTGGTCTGAGTTCAAATTCCACTAAGGTCAACTTTGTCTTTCACCCTTTCGGGGTCAATAAATTAAGTACCAATTGCATACTGGGGTCAATCTAATCAACCCAAAATTTTGGGCCGTGTGCCTAGAGTAGAAAACAATATTTCCCAATGTTCAGACCTGTTTCTATGGAAGATTGAAATCAAACGACGTGTTGATGCTTGTGTATATCTATCCTGGTATGTCAGAACAAGAACACACACACATGACAGTCTTCTCTCAGTTTCCGCCTACCAAATCCACTCAGACGACTTTGGTTGCACTGTGGGACTGAACCCCAAATCAAAGACATAGCTTTCTTTATAGCTTTCTATGTGGTCACATGACCTACTGGAAATAACAG
>NC_069008.1:15123290-15132685 GCF_001194135.2 Octopus bimaculoides | reverse complement strand
TATTGAAGACTATTGGATGATGTAGTCCCAGATATACAATGCTAGAGAAAAAGACTGGATGGAATGTTTTTAATCATATATCTGCTCAGTGAGAGATACCTTAGGGCTAAACAATAATGTCAAATTATAAGTTTAGTTGTTCAGGTAAATATTTATTTCTGTACAAATGTAAATTTTCCACTTTTGAATCTGTATTTTTTTAAGTAGCGTCCATATTTTACACTGATGTTTCTTTATTATTTCAGAATATGTTATGACATTGGGATAACTGAAGATACATCCTCAATATTTATCATATTTTAAGACTGACAGAAAATGATGTACAAAACAAATTCTTTGTAAAGAGTGAACTATAAGAAGGAAAACAAGAACAATATATATATACATTGTGATTTGAGGAGAAAAATAATGGAAAAGAGTGAGAAGCTTGAAGAATTGATGCCCTGTGAAGATACGATTAAAGAGATAAAGTTTTCATATAAGTGTGATGTCTGTAAAAAGTCCTTCTCTCAAAAAAGTAACCTAATTGAACACAAACATATTCATACAAAAGAAAAGCACTGTGATGTCTGTGGCAAATTGTTCTCTCAGAATAGTGACTTAACTACACACAAACGTATTCATACAGGAGAGAAGCCATATCATTGTGATATCTGTGGTAAATCATTCTCTGATAATAGAGCTTTACCTAAACACATACGTACTCATACTGGAGAGAAGCCATATCATTGTAATATCTGTGGTAAAACATTCTCTGATAGTAGTGATTTACGTAAACACAAACGTACTCATACTGGGGAGAAGCCACATCATTGTAATGTTTGTGGTAAATCATTTTCTGACAGTAGTAGTTTTTCTACGCACAAACGGACTCATACAGGAGAGAGACCATATCATTGTGATGTCTGTGGTAAATCATTCTCTGATAGCAGTGCTTTACCTAAACACGTACGTATTCATACAGGAGAGAAGCCACATCATTGTAATGTTTGTGGTAAATCATTCTCTGACAAGAGTAATCTTTCTACACACAAACGGACTCATACAGGAGAGAGACCATATCATTGTGATATCTGTGGTAAATCATTCTCTGTTGGTAGTGACGTAACTAAACACAAACGTATTCATACTGGAGAGAGGCCATATCATTGTGATATCTGTGGTAAATCATTCTCTGATAGCAGTGCTTTACCTAAACACAAGCGTATTCATACAGGAGAGAAGTCACATAATTGTAATGTTTGTGGTAAATCATTCTATGACAGGAGTAGTCTTTCTACACATATGCCGACTCATACAGGAGAGAGACCATATCACTGTGATATCTGTGGTAAATCATTCTCTGGCATGAGTAGTCTTTCTAAACACATACGGACTCATACAGTAGAGAAGCCATATCATTGTGATACCTGTGGTAAATCATTCTCTAGCACGAGTAGTCTTTCTACACATAAACGTATTCATACAGGAGAGAAAAGAAAAGTGTAGTTTGTGTTGGTTTCTTTCGTAAACTTCTTTTTAATATCCTTGTGTCTGGTTGCAGTTTCAAAGCGATGTAGTATTTTGATGCAAATTAAATTTAAATGTTGGAGTGGATCTAATGGTTTTTTTGTGTGTTCTTAAATGACTTATAAACATCTTTCATACTGCAATTGTTACAATAAAGTTGCATCTTGTAATATCATCAGTCACCTCATGTCTGTACTGCTCTAAGTCTTCATGTACTTTTCCATGGAACTGTTGTTGTTCCTCCACCATTCTTTTCACAAGTGTGTCCAGCTGTCCCTAAAGACGTATCTGTTGTGCCTTCTGCTCTTCCTTCAACTCGGTCAGTTTATCATTTTGACTTTGTAATGCTTTCATGATTGTAGTCAGAGAAACCTCTTCCTTTGCTGCTTCCTTCCTTGTGTGCACTCCTTCTGGATCCATAGTGAATAATTAGCTGAGTACAGTATTAAATATATCCCACTTTTGACACCAGTTGTTATGTCCCACACAGCCTCCTGATACCACCAACAGTCTGCATCCATAGCCTAGGAGACGATAGGTGTGCTCAGCAAGCAAACTTGCTTGGAGTGGAAGAAGTTACAGAAGTCAGAAGAGTTGATAAGAACAAACAAAACCGTTGCGTATAAACAAAGTAAAAGAACTTTAATTAAAAAGCGAATAAACATTTATGGAATAAACATTTATGGAATAAACAGAGTTCTTTGAAATGTGTAAACTTCTGGTGAACTCTTCTTTCTTATTCACCAGTCTCATGATTCATTATATTTTTATCTTTTTTTTCTTTGTCGACTGGACTCTTGTTACTTCCAAATTTACCTTAGTCCAGTAATCACTCCACATTCTTTATGATGCCAAGTTCATGCTGCCTATTTTTGCAGCAATTTCAAAACCTTCCACCTTCAAAAATCACCACTTAACATTAACCGACTCACAAAGATGCCATTGTTCACATTAACCACTTACATTCACCATCACCACACATATCTCACTTCGGACACCAATTACTGTGTCAACTGTTCAACACAAACTGCTGGACCTCGGCTGCATTGCATCTACCTCAGATCAACTATTCACATAAACCACTCACATTGATTTGCAGCAAACTCTGAACCAACCACTTCACACATCAATGTCACTCAGCTCCCAGTGCAAGTCTAAACTCATCATGTGTTCAATAGTATTATTTATAGTTCGCCCACACAGAAAAAAAGCGCACCAAAATCATATCGCCTACGCTTTAAACAATCACGAGAAAACAAAGAATTATTTTTTCAGCTTCGCCTGCAAAACCGGAGAGTGGTGTTGAAATTTGCACCGTACAAATGAGAAATTATCTGAATAGAATTTTTCATTTCTAACAATATATAAAGAAAAAAGTAGTTAATAAGAATGCTAAAAGAATGAAAAAATATTTTTTAAAGCATTGTAGTTTGCTTGAACATTGTGATATTAGAGCATGTCAAAAGAGAGACAAAGGAAAGCTTCTAATAATGCAGTAAGTTCAATAAGACCCTTATATTTCAGACATAAGGGCCCATCTTCATAAGAAAAAAAAGTCTGGGGAATGTCCAATTATGCAGAGTCCGTCAACCCATTCAAATCTCGAGCGTTTCGTAGCAGTTGTAGTCAGTTGCCGCAGTAGTCACTCCCTGAACATAGGTGTGAAATAACAAATGATCACTTTTTACTTCTTATTCTTTTTCCCTTTCTTTCTTTTACTTGTTTCAGTCATTTGACTGAAACAAGTAAATTTAGTCGAGCAAATTGACAGCAGGACTTATTCTTTGTAAGCCTAGTACTTATTCTATTGGTCACTCTAGCCAAGCCGCTAAGTTACGGGGATGTAAACACACCAGCATCAGTTGTCAAGCGATGTTGTGGAGGGACAAACAGACACACAAACATATATATACGATGGGCTTCTTTCACTTTCCGTCTACCAAATCCACTCACAAGGCTTTGGTCGGCCCGAGGCTATAGTAGAAGACTGAACTCAGTGGGACTGAACTCAGAACCATGTGGTTGGTAAGCAAGCTATTTACCACACAGCCACTCCTTCATCAATTAAAGCAACATAACTTGTTTTTCTATCTAATATCGTGTAAAGAGGTTTTCACCAAAAGATTCTACTCATCAAGTTCTTTTAAAAGGGCATAATTATGCTGAACTATTGACAAATATACACTTACTCTACCCAGATTACAATTTCAGCTTTATACCTGTATTTATTGGGGCACTGGGATATGTAACGCACTGCTTAAGTACCTATCTTCAGAAATAAGGCTTCTCAAAACCAGACTGGTACTTATTTTATTGGTTTGTTCTAGAGGAATGACTGCTGTGAATACTGTGAAAATTATACTTTGAAACCTTCCTGAAGCACGTGCATGATGTGTCCTTGCATCTCGGTACAGTTTATTGAAGTGCCAGGAGTACGAAGTGTTACTCACAATCTGTTTCATTGACTTTGCTAGAATCCACTCACTCACACTCAGTAAGAGTCTAACTTAACCCCTCAGTATTTAAACTGGCCAGATCCGGCCTAAATATTCTGTTTTATGTTCAAACTGGCCAGATCCCGCCTCTCCCACCTAACCTGCCATGAATATCATTAGAAATTAACTATCACGTTATCTAAATCTCAAAACTACAAAATGATGCATGACTAATTGAAAACAATGTGAATAATTCGTATTAGATTTGGCAGAGTAATCTGAATGCTAAAGGGTTAACACTGAGTGCCACCCAAGTTGGTTATTGTCATCCAAAAGATTTACAACAACTTGAAATGCTGTGTATGATAATAAAATGCCTACAGCAGCTGATTGTTGGAGGTCCTCACCCCAAAGTACAATGGGGACGAACCCTTATTTATTGTTATAGCTTGGGATGATGATAGATTAGTGGCTTTATTTGGTTTAAAGATAATCACCTTCCAGACTTAATCAAAATAATCAGTAATAGTATTAGTAGACTTGTGTTAGCTTGTAGAAGAGTCTTCTATTATGACCCTGGGCCAGCTGATAGAATAAGCACCCAGTGGCAAACGAGGCATAGATCTATAGTTATTCCCATGTATTTCCCTGGGACAGAAGTAAAAGAAAACACCAAATTGGAAATTTATATTTCATTTTGTTCTTTGTTATTGAATCTACATTGTGGCAATGTAGGGAGTAGTAGGGGCTACTTTTCAAACTCTCTTTTCTTAAACCCTTGAACCTAACAGAAAGAAAAATAATCAACTCCAATATTTGACACAAAATAGACAAACAACAAATGACAGTCTCTATGGGATTTGAACCCAGAACCTAATGAACTGTAAAAATAATATACTGCCCTAATCACATTACCAACATGCTGACTTTATGTTCCAGTAACCTGCTATAATAAGACCATACCTCTCATTGGAAGATGTTCAGAATTAGCATCACTACCTCATGAAGAAGGAAAGGGCTTGGAATAAAGAGAGATGCAAAAAAATATAAATTGAAAAATTTTGAACAGAAACTTCTTTCAGAATTGTAAATCCTTTTGTATAAAACCCAGGAATACTAAAGTGTGAAAGTAAAACCCACAGCCCAATTGATCCATAATAGAGTAAACCCAGATGAGATGCAGTTTGGAAAGGGTACCAGAGATGCAATCTTCCTATTAAGGCAACTGCACAGGAAAGACTTGGTTATGAATAAACTACTACTGTTGACTTTTGTGGATTTGGAGAAAGCATTTGACAGGTTACCTCACTCAGTAATTTGGTGGTCACTGAAGAAACTAGGGGTAGACAGATTGTTTGTCAGGGCTGTACAAGCTTTGTGCATAGATGCAGTTTGTAAAAGGAGTCAACAACAATTTCAGGAATGAATTTAATGTGAAGGTAGGAGTTCATCAAGATTCAGTCCTCTCCTATTTATCATAGTCCTAAAGGCTGTCACAGTTGAGATCATGTTGATGAGATTTCCTATATGCTCATGAGCTACTTCTTGTAACTGAATCTACAGGGGAATTAGAGAGGAAATGAAAAGTAAACCAGGTATGAAAAATAAACCTGAAGTATGAGGCCTTAAGATAAACTTAGAAAAGATTAAGATTCCAGTCAGTAAAAAAGAAAAAAGGTCCTTGGCATCTTCAGAGAAATGGCCTAATTCAATATGCAGAAAAAGGTTAGGTACAAACTCCATATACTATACACAATGTAAGCTATGTTCATGCAAGAGATGTAGTGAAATTACAGGCAGACTATCCAAGAATGTGAGCTTCATATGTGATAGATGCATTTGAATAAACCAGAAATCATTTCTCTTAAATATCTGGATGGTTCACTAGAAGTAGTTGATATCTTCTGTTACCTAGATGTCACCAGCAAGGGTGGTGGTTACTGTGAAGGTATCATAGCCAGAGTAAGCCTGGGATGGAGAAAGTTCAGGTAGCTACTACCACTGGTGCCAAGAAAAAGCTTTTCCCTTTGAGTGGAGGACAAATGTTATGATGCTTATGTTAGAACTGCAATGCTGTATAATAGTGAGACATGGGTTTTGAATGAAGAGAAGTTTAGAAGAGTGGAAAAAAAGAGAAAAACAGATCTTTTAATTGCAGGTTCAATTCCTGATTAGAAGTAGATGACAGAGTTTTTGTATCCATGACAACATGGTGAAACTAGCACATGCTTAATTTTAGATGATGGATGATACTTTTAAAACTGAACCTAATGCATTTTATCAGGTATGGCTGTGTGGTTATGTAGTTCACTTCTGAGCCACATAATTTGGGGTTCAGTCTAACTGCATGGCACTTTGGGAAAGTATCTTCTACCATAAGCTCTGGGGACAACTAATTCCTTGACTAGATTTCATAGATGGAAACTTGTAGAGGCCTGTCTCATCTATATATATACGTATCCTTCCCACTACTTAATAATCAATATTGGTTTGTTTACATCCTCATAATCTCAATGTTCAGCAAAAAAAAAACTGATAGAATAAGTACTAGATCATAGACCGAGATATGGCTGAGTGATTAACAATCACGTGTTTTCAGGTGTTAGCGAAACTATGGCACCTTAGGTAGGCAACTTCTTCCATAGACCTGATCCAATAATACCTTGTAAGTGGCATCATTTTTCTCATTGCTAATCCACTCAACAGAATTTTATGCTAAATTCACTGGCGTAAATGAAATAAAGTAGAAAGATATTGTTTGTAACAGTTGGAGGTTCACTTTGTGTAGCTTTCATAACACACAATTCTACATCTGTATTCCTGATATTTCTACCAATATGCAAAATGAAACAATTTGATTGACAAACATGAAACACTTTATTAACAACCTAAAGTTTTGAATTGATACAGTTACTTTCCTGTATGAATATATTTGTGCCCACTTAAACTACTTCGATAGAAAAATATTTACCATAAATATCACAATAGTATGGCTTTTTTCTTGTATGAATACTATTGTGTTTAGTTTGGTCACTATTTTGAGAGAATGATTTACCACAGATATCACAATGAGATGACTTCTCTCCTGTAGCAATATATTTTTGAACATTTAAAGCATGTGTATGAAAGAATGATTTACCACATATATCACATATACAAGATTTTCTCCTGTATGAATACATGTGCATTTTGTAAGTGATTTCTTTGAGAGAATGATTTACCATAGACTTCACATTGGTATGGTTTCTTTCCTGTATGAATATTTTCGTGTTTAGTGTACCTTTTTCAGCAAATACCTTTTTACAGCTATCAAACTGGTATGATGTTTTACCTGTTCCTTTCTTCCTACCATCATGAGAATCAATTCTTTAAAATTTTCTTTTAAATTCTACTTTATCCTAATAATCAATTCATTTTCCATAATCTTGCTTTCCTCACCAAAATATGCAGATGTTTATCTCTTTTTAGGTATATACTTAATTCTTAACCAATATTTATATTTTTACCCTTAATTTTTGGCAACTGTGTTCTTTGCTGCCATCTGAAGATTATATAGACTCCCTTGTAATCATTTCAAACAGTGAAGTTGAGAAATGTTATTAATCACAAAACAATGTTATATATGTTCTGTGTATATCTTCCTTTAATCTTTAACATATGATAAATACTGCTATTGTATTTGATGGTAAAGAATTCTTTGATACCAATGTCATGAGATATTCTGAAATAATAGACAAAACAAGAACTTTGTAAGACACAGAAGATACTTAAAATGTAGTGGAACACTCTCAAGTCATCATGTACTCACCCCACCTCTTGCCTACCTTCTATCCAATTCATATTTATCATTGATCACCCTTCCCAAGCATCAAGTAAGCAGTCAATGATAACTACCTTCTTCGGGAGGTTTTCTGGTTCTACATGGGTATTTACTTAAAGTGAAAAAAGATCGTATGCAACAGATAAGTTGTCTTAATAACATATTTCTGTGTACCAGATCTTTAGCTGTTATTTTTAGCATAATGAGTTTTCTGGTGAGGCCTTCATTGCCAGTTTGTGGCTGCAGTAGAAATCTACGGATGCACAAACGCACAAAACGGAGAAAATGAAACAAATATAGACGACTTGTTCCGAAACACCCCTGAGTGGGGGAACAGTTTTCAAAAATAACCCCAATTGTTCCCCCCCCCCCTCAGAATCAACGTAGTCAGAGGTATATTGACGCACGACATTCTGGTACACCGGTGTTCAGACATGTTATGTCTCAGCAGCTAGAAGTAGCTGGAATTTTGAGACTGTATAAAGCCGATGGCTTTGTATATACTTTCAGCGAACAAAGTGCGCTCGGCTCTGTCGTGTGCGACCAATTCAAGCATTTAGTGTTGATTTGATGTCTTTTTCTTCCTCTTTCCCTTTCTTCGCTCATGTTTGTTTTATTCGGTTTTGGATTTGCATTTTAATATGGTTTTGAATATATTTCGTCTATTAAAATGAAAATAAACGATATCAAAAATTTAATAAAGAAAGAAAAAATTGTCTGCTGTGTTATTTGCATTGTCTGCATTTACTACTACTGTTGCTGCTACCACTCAATTGTCTCCGTTGATATATTTTTTCATTTATTCAATAGAAAGGTAAGGGTTGAAGGACAACCAAACCTGCCGTTTCTTTACCTCACATCACTTCCTCTTTTATTTCTGGTGGTTCATCAGCCACTATTCCATAAAAGTTAATACAAAAGTGTTCTTATTAAAAACGTTAAATTTTTTAATCAATAAAAATAAAATACTAACGGGTTATAAAACAGATTATTTAATTATCGACCTTTTTAGTATATATCCATTCGTTCCGCTTAATCTATTTTTGTATTTCCCTGCAGGGGTTTTCGTTTTAGCATTATCCATCCAACAGATGAGGCAAGCGAGGTGTTTGGAATCGTTAGCATGCTGGACAAAATCTCTAGTGTCATTTTCACTGTCAAGACATTAATGAAAACGTTTTTCCTTCCTATAACAAAAATTAATTCGTTTCAGTATTTCAAATAAGCCCTAACGTTTTTATACATTCCCCATTAAGAACCTCTTTCCTCGGATAATACTGGCAGAAATTTAATCTTTGTTCTCTTCTCTCGTCTGAAATGAACGACTTCTCTGAGTAGATTTCAACTATTGTATGAAAAATACGATTGAGGGAACTATTTGAAGATTAAAAGTTTAATCAAATTGTAAGTAGAGAAATAATTTCTTACATTTTTATTTATTTTAAGATGGTTTTCTGTTAGTACAACCCTCCTATAGTAACTTCAAAAGATTATCCGGTGGGAAGTCTTACAACAGACTGTTTTACGCACGGCATATTATAAACCCTCGTAACTTTATTTTTTGGGGGGGGGGAATTTTCAGAAAATTTTTGTGAATTAGTGTTCTACACACGGGAATTCATTGAACTATG
>NC_069008.1:15118406-15122380 GCF_001194135.2 Octopus bimaculoides | reverse complement strand
AACTTGCTCTGAATGAATATGAAAAAAAGATGCGTGCTCGCGAAAGGGGTGGGAAGAGGACTCGGAACATTCACATTGTGAATGTTCTGAGTCAACTCACCAGAGCCAAGAAACAAAAGAAAAATCGTGCAATAAATGTAAAACAACTTGCTCTGAACGAATATGAAAAAAAAAATGCGCGTTCGTGAAAGGGTGGTGGGGAGAGGACTGGGAACATTCACATTGTCACACATCGTCAGTCCATGGCCTCTAAACTATAGTGTTTCACCCGAGCTCAAAAACAAAAAAAAAAATAGTGTAATAGGTGTAAAACAACTTGCTGTGAAGGGTGATCAATGATGAGTTGGATGGAAGGTAGGCAAGAGGTGGGGTGGGGTGAGTACATGATGACTTGAGAGTGTTCTGCTACATTTTAAGTATCTTCTGTGTCTTACAAAGTTCTTGTTTTGTCTATCATTTCAGAATATCTCATGACATTGGCATCAAAGAATTCTTTACCATCAAACACATTAGCAGTATTTATCATTTAAAGATTAAAGGAAGGTATTTTACACAGAACATATATAACATTGTTTTGTGATTAATAACATTTCTCAACTTCACTATTTGGAATAATTACAAGATGATTTTTGCCTTCATACTGAACTTGAATTACCGAGGCATTTGCAGAATCTTCAGGTAGCAACAAAGACCACTGTTGATGAAATATAGCAGTGTAAACATAAGTATTTGTTTGAAATCAACTATAAAAATAAAAAGAGATAAACATCTCTGTATTGTGTTTTGAGAAGCTTAATTATGGAAAATGAATTGTATGAGAAAGTTGAATTTAAAAGGGAATCTAAAAGAATAGATTCTCCTGATGCTACAAAGAAAAAAACAGATAAAACCCCATACCAGTGTGATATTTGTAACAAGATATTTTCTAAAAAGAGTCACCTCATTAGACATGAACGTATTCATACAGGAGATAGACCATATCATTGTGACATCTGTGGCAAATCATTCTCTCAGAGACATGTCTTGACTACTCATGAATATATTCATACAGGTGAGAAACCATATCACTGTGATACCTGTGGTAAATCCTTCTCTCAGCGTAAAAACTTAACTATACATATACGTATTCATACAGGAGATAAACCATATCATTGTGAAACATGTGGTAAATTATTCTCTCAAAGGCAGCACTTAACTGAACACAAATATATTCATACAGGGGAGAAACGATATCACTGTGATATCTGTGGTAAATCATTTTCAAAAAATGGCGACTTAACTAAACACGTACGTATTCATACAGGAGAAAAGCCATATCACTGTGAAGTCTGTGGTAAATCTTTCTCTCATAATGGTGACTTAACTAAACACAATCGTATTCATACAGGAGAAAAGCCATATCATTGTGATATCTGTGGTAAATCGTTCTCTCGGAGACATACCTTAACAACTCACAAATATATTCATACAGGTGAGAAGCCATATCACTGTGATATCTGTGGGAAATCATTCTCTCAAAGTCAGCGCTTGACTGAACACATATATATTCATACACAAGATAAACCATATCACTGTGATATCTGTGGGAAATCATTCTCTCAAAATTGTGACTTAACTAAACACAGCCGTATTCATACAGGAGAGAAGCCATTTCATTGTGATATTTGTGGTAAATCATTTTCTCATAAAAATAGCTTAACTACACACAACCGTATTCATACAGGAGAAAAGCCTTATCTTTGTGATATCTGTGGTAAATCTTTCTCTTATAGAATCAGCTTTAATACACACAAATGTATTCGTACAGAAAAATAACTGTATCAGTTTCAAAATGATATATTGTCCTTAAAATAAAGATCTTTGTGTTTGTCAATCAAATTGTTTTATGTTTGTTATTGGTAGAAATATCAGGAATACAAATATAGAATTGTGCTATGAAGACTTCACAAAGTGAGCCTCCAACTGTTACAATGTGTCTCTGATTTTTTTTTCGTTTCTGTCAATGTATTTAGCAGAAAATTCTGTTTAGGGGATTAACAGTGCAATACAGCATGAGAAGAACTTTATTGTAAAAAGACATTACTTACAGGGCATTGGTTGGCTCAGGTCTCTAGAAGTCACTTACTCAAGGTGCTATTTGGTGGCACTAACACTGAAAGTATGTGGTTGTGAATCAAATTTGGTAATCATACAGCCATGTCTGGGTCTCTAATCTGGTGCTTATTCTAAAAGTTCATTTGCTGAACTGGGAGGTTATGGGGATGTAAACAAACCAACACTGGTTTTTAAGCAATGGATGGGACACATATAGATGATTCAGGCTTCTACAAGATTTTGCCAACCTCAGTGTTTATAGTAAAAGACACTTGCCCAGGGTGTCATGCAGCAGGACTGAACCCCAAACTATGTGGCTCAGAAGTGAACTACATAACCACACAGCCATACCTGATGAAATACATTAGGTTCAGTTTTAAAAGTATCATCTATCACCTAAAATGAAGCATGTGCTGGTTTCTCCATGTTACCTGTCATGGATACAAAAATTCTGTCTTCTACTTCTAATCAGGAATTGAACCTGCAATTAAAAGATTTGTTTCATTCTTTTTTTTTCCTTTCCATAGCACCAAATGGTAATTATCTTCCATACACTTTATCTTTCTACATTAAAAAGCCTCACATTAAACATATAATAACCTTTTTGTGATGGAATAATTTTGCCGAGCCCACAGGCATATGGCGTTGTGGTTAAGAGCGTGGGCTACTAACCCCAAGATTCTGAGTTCGGTTCCAGGCAGTGACCTGAATAATATTAATAATAATAATATTGTAAAATACCTTAGGAATGAGAACCTAGGTTCAAAATTTCCCCAAGACACCTGATGTAGGCTGGAGGATATATCAGCTGAAACACGTTAACAACTAACAAGATGAGGACAAATATCCGTCAAATGTAAATAATGTAAATAATTTTCCTGAGATTTCTCACTCGGAACATTCTGAAATTTCTCTTCCATTCTGTTTGTGATAGTCTAATGTGATATTCAAAGGAATGCTGTTAACAAGAAAGCCACTGTATTAATGGGAAATAAAGGATATAAATTTAGTGGGTCATGTGTAGGGATGCTGTTAGTGAGGTAAGAGTTAGCCATGAGTACACTAACAGATTTAGTGTGCAGGTAGGTGGTCCCCCCCCCCATACATTATTGTCTTCCAGGCCATAACAGGAATTTAAGACTGCAAGCTCATGCTGATGATCTTGCTCTCATAGAATCTGTAACATAATTATTAAAGAAATTCTTGGCATGGGAACAAAGCCTGAAATCAAAAGGTCTGTTCAATACACCGCCACAAATTTTTCACCAAATTTGGCAAAAATAGTCATAACCCTAACTCTAAAACCGTAACCCCAACCCTAAAACCCTAAAGCTAAAACTAGTTCAAACGCACGAACGATGTCATAAATAACAGTACCGCCGATAGTTGTTGTTGACAAACAACGGCAGTAATTTTATTCAAGGGAAAAGATCCGATTACACCGCTACAATGTGTTGTTGACAAACCACAACTAATTATTTTCACCTCAAATGACGTCACTGATTGGTTGAAATTACCGAAATACGACAACTTTTAACATGAAATAACTTCGAATATACAAACTTTTCTTAACAAGGCTAAGAGAAAAAGATGTTTTATATGACACATTCTACCAGTATCCCAAGTTTGAAAGTGTTTTGTTAGAAAACAAATGGTATCCGCCAAATCAGAAAGATCCTATTAATTTAATTAACATCAATTTAAAACCAGTGGTCTAGCATATAAAAAAATCTGAAAATTCAGAAAAATTGTATTACATGCGTATAAGAAGGGATGACCATTAAGTGGACATCCGATATGCCAGAAATAGATCACCTACGATCTAACCACAAAGATTAGATCGTAGGTGATCTATTTCTGGCATATCGGATGTCCACTTA
>NC_069008.1:15117155-15118396 GCF_001194135.2 Octopus bimaculoides | reverse complement strand
TTTCTGGCATATCGGATGTCCACTTAGTGGTCATCCCTTCTTATACGCATATATATACATACACACACATACATACATATATGTATACTTCAAGTGGCGGTCAGCGAGCCATCAGCTGCCGGTACGCGGCAATTTTCCAGAAAAGAAACATTATAAAATGTTTATGTAATATTGTATTATTTGCTTACAAAATAAATACAAGATTAAAAAAATTGTCAATTTTTATTATATTCATTATATATATATTGCTTCCGGTATAAATTAATATTACTAAGAAATATTAACAGTCCCTGGCACATGGGGAAAAAACTGCCGGTACGCCACAACAGATAGTTTGAGAAGCACTGCTCTAAGAGATCATAAGTCAGGAAGAAGATGCACTCGCATAGCTGTTAGTAGAGTGGGTATATTGGCTGAATCTTATAGTGTTAATTGGATATTATTTGATCCTTTGACCCGCACGATTTTCACTAAGAAAACAAAAACAAAACTCGGATTTTTTGCGTGTAATCAAGTATCCTGACCTGCTAATATACTGCAAACCAAGTTTTTTTATTTTCTTATTGAAAATCGTGCAGGTGAAAGGATCAAAATTTACCGTTAACTGTCCATTACGGCTAATTCTTACCAATCGGTTTCGTGTGAAATAATATAATGGAGTGTTATACAATATACGCTCGTCATATATATACAGAGACACAAACACAATCGGTGGTAGTATTGTGAAAATTGAAGGGAAGTAACAAGTGTTAGCTACTGTAAATATTAGGTATAAAAGATAGGCAGACGCATTAAACGTACTGTGGTATTTATTTGATTTAGCAGCAAATATGTCTTTTACTTGAATTTCTCGTAACTATCATTCATTTAATACACATAATGCTCGCATTTATAACGACACTATCCTTTATGAAACATTTCCGTAAGTATTAAACAATGAAAATATTCAATCTTAAATACTGTACAAGTTCGATTGTTGACCTGTCAATTGTTTGTGTCCCCTCATCTTTTATGGATGAGAGATGGCTATGATTTGTGGGCGGACGTCGGAGATAGGTAGCACCAACAAATTGGTATTTCTCCGTTTTGACGGGGATATATTTTTTTTGGATTTTTTGGCTAATGCTTTCTTTAACTCCCGATCACCAAAACAAAAAAAAAAGTGTAATAGGCGTAAAAAAATGTGTATCAAACTCCCTTATTCACCAAATGCCACATATCAGAGGAGGCTCTCAATAATA
>NC_069008.1:15112882-15115426 GCF_001194135.2 Octopus bimaculoides | reverse complement strand
ATATATATATTACGGAGATGTACTTGCATAGATCAGGTCACTTGCTATGCAAGTACATCTCCGTAATGTTGAAGCTTCACACAAGATTCTCTGATGTAAATGTTGATAAATTAACAAGTTCCGTTGTTCAGGTAAATATTTATTTCTATAGTTTATCTCTATAGAAATGTAAATTTTCCATTGTTGAATCTGTATTTTTAAAGTAGCCTTTATACCTTACACTGATGTTTCTTTATTATTTCAGGATATCAGATGACATTGGCATAACAGAAGATACATTCTCAGTATTTATCTTTCAAAAAACTAAAGGAAAATTTTATACAGAGCAGATGTATAACGCTGTTTCTCTAAGTCTGTGATAAAATTTATATGAAATATTTGTTCTGATCTGAGATTATTAGCAAAATTTCTACACAACACTACACAGTAAAAAGAATATGAGCTTGTGTGCTGATTAAACTTTGATAAAATATTCAAACAAGTTGTAAGACTAAGTTAATACTGGACAGAAATACAGCAGTAGAATTATTTGTAAGGAATAAAATATAAGAAGAAAAGGAAGAAAAATATATACATTGTGATTTGAGAGAGAAAAAAACAATGGAGAAGCGTGATAAACTTATACAATTTATTTCCCAGGAAGACATGGTGAAAGAAATAGGAAAGTTGTCATATGACTGTGATGTTTGTAAAAAGTCCTTCTCTCAAAAAAGTAACCTAACCATGCACAAACGTATTCATACAGGAGAGAAGCCTTATCATTGCAATATCTGTGGTAAATCATTCTCTCGAAATAGTTACTTAACTGCACACAAATATACTCATACAGGGGAAAAGCCATATTACTGTGATATCTGTGGTAAATCATTTTCTGAAAGTTGTAAATTAACTTCACACAAACGTATTCATACTGGGGAGACACCATATCACTGTGATATCTGTGGTAAATCATTCTCTCACAGTAATCATTTAACTAGACACAAACGTACTCATACAGGAGAGAAGCCATATCACTGTGATATCTGTGGTACGTCATTTTCTCAGAGTAATCACTTGACTGTGCACAAGCGTACTCATACAGGAGACAAGCCACATCATTGTGATATCTGTGGTAAATCATTCTCTCAGAGTAGTCATTTAACTTCACATGAACGCTTTCATACAGGGGAGAAGCCATATCATTGTGGTATATGTGGTAAATCATTCTCTCACAGTGTTAACTTAACTGTGCACAAACGTACTCATACAGGAGAGAAACCATATCATTGTGATATCTGTGGTAAATCATTCTCTCACAGTAGTCACCTAACTAAACACATACGTATTCATACAGGAGAGAAACCATATCACTGTGATATCTGTGGTAAATCATTCTCTCAGAGTGGTCACTTAACTAAATGCAAATATATCCATGCAGGAGACAAGCCACATCGCTGTGATATCTGTGGTAAATCATTCTCATGCAGTACTGTCTTGATTAGACACGAATTCATTCATACTGACAAGACACCATGTCAGTGTGATACCTGTGGTAAATCATTCTTCCCAACTAGTGGCTTAAATGTGCACAGATGTATTCATACAGGAGAGAAACCATATCCCTATGATATCTATGGTAACTCATTCTCTTGCACTAGTCACTAAATTATGAACAAATGTATTCATATAGGAGAGATGTCACATTATTGTGATATCTAAGTTAACTCATTCCCTTGCAGTAGTCACTTAAGTAAACACAAATATATTCATATAGGAGTGATAGGAAAAGTAGTTTGTATGACTTTTTTTATTTTACTTTTTCCTTTTAATATTCCTGTGTTTTATGTAATGGAAATTGACTGAAAATAATGGAAATTGACTGAAAATAATGTATTCCCCAAAATTCCTTTTTTTTCTTCTTTTTCTCTTGTTCAGCTAGCTCTCCCATGTCTATGCCCATTTCATTTCTTATGATGTAGGGACCTCTATACTGAAACTCCTCATCCAGGCAACCCTAAACATGATTGTTTGTTGAATATCACTTCCCTAATTTATTTTATATTTGTTTATTAACTTTTAAATGCTTCACTCATTAAATATTTTAACAATAACATAAGTTGTGGCTTTTCCATACACAGGAATACAGTAAAGTTGTCGAATATGTACACAACCAATGACCTCCAGTACAAAACAGAAAGGACCACAAAGGAATAGCATGGGGCATAATTGTCATTTAGTGTTCCACACCAGACTTATTCTTTATAATTTTCTGGAGAATTGTGTTGCAATTTATGAAGTGCTAACATATAAACAAAAGGTTGCAATGTAAGAAAGCATAGTAAACAGTACAAAATAATGTGAAAACGAAAGAAACATGGAATCACAAACTTGGTGGGAGGAGTGTCCTGTGCAAGAAATCTAGTGCTGGAAAGCAAGAAAAGAATAAGTGTATGCAAGGAAAAAGTTCTAGAGTCTTCAGATGCTGAAATACATAACACTCTGTAGAATGCAGGATAAAACATCATCCTTCAACATCTGTTTCCCATGCTGGTATGGGTTGGATGC
>NC_069008.1:15110592-15112872 GCF_001194135.2 Octopus bimaculoides | reverse complement strand
GATGCTGGATAGCTGCATCAGTTTCCAGTCTAATTTGGTTCGGTTTCTACTGCTGGATGTCTTTCCTAATGCAAACCACTAACAGTGTGTGCTAAATACTTTTAATGTACTGGCATGAGCGCTTTCATGTGGCGCCAGCAACAGCGTTTTTTACATAGCACCAGCACAGGACACTTACAGGCCAATCCTCTTTGTCAAGGTATGCAGTCTTAACACTTCTGTTGTGGAAGACAGGTTTGCTTGAGTACAAGACACCCGAAAGTCATTCTCAGGTTTCATGTGCTTTGGGAAAAGATGCAAAGATTTGTTGAAAAATGTTTCGTCTTCCACTGTGTACTTCAACTATCCAGTATTTAACACCTGTCTCCTGCATCTCAACGTATTCAGCAACATCAAATCTAAGGCCTTGTGGGAAGATGTGAACTGGTATGACCTCACTTTCGTTCTTCATCTCTCCTAAAACCATTATAGTTGTAGGAAACATAATGTACATAGAAAGATGTTCATATAATCATCTGTTATATTCCCTGTTGGACTTTCGATCTCAAAGTTTTTCTCATCAGAGAACAAGAGCATGCCATGCTCATGGTTTTTTCTTTTTTTTTTTGATGTTGTTAAATAACAGCTTGGCACCGATCAAATGATTTCCCTGTATCTTTGCAGACATAAATTGTCCTCTACTCAGTACACACAACTTGCATCAAATGTCCTTGTACATCACAGTTCTGACATTCTATTCTTACCAGTGGAGTTCTTTGGTGATGTCCCTCATTGATTTTCGTGGACTATCATTGATAATATTTTAAATGCATTGGGTGAATTGTGGCGTTGTATAGTACCCGAATGTTTAGAAAATATATTTTTACTGTTTGATACAGCTGAAACATTCCTCTCAAAGGCTTCCAATTCCATCTGAACCTTGTGTGCAAAAGATCTTGCAAAATCTGTCAGTTTTTAAATTCCTACATATTGCCACAATAACTGCTTGTATTTTTTCATTTTCTTGTGTTAGCATTTTATCAGCCATGGGGAATCTGAAAGAATTAAACATCTTTTAATTGCTTTGAAGAGAGTAATATATTGATGTTTCCGCATCCTCAAATACCCTTCGCATTCAGTGTGTGTGTGTATGTATCTATATATATATATATATATATATATATATATATGATAGACTATCTTGTTGAATACAACGTATAAGTATTCAGCTTTTGCCAACCGACCTGCACAAATTATTTGTTCATAGTTATCAAATGTTCGTGCCATACCTTAGCTCATTTGGGTATCACACTCATGATCTTGCAGTCATGATTTCAATTCTTAGTCAGGGTGGTGCATTATATTCTTGATCAAAACACTTCATATCACATTGCTCTGCAATCACTTAAACACCTGACATGTGTTACACAGTGCACCTATTCAGACAACATCGATATATATGTGTGTGTGGCATCAATATCAGAACCTTAGTTGATAGTCCTGATTCAAGTCGACCTCATCAAAGGACTGCTCTGCTTGTATCTGTGCTACAACATGGACATAACAGCTTTCAGTGAGGTGTGCTTCTCAGAAGAATGCTCTCTCATTCAACAGGGAAATGGATACACATTCTACTGGAAGGGTATCGCTAATAGCACAGACAGAACTCATTGAGTTGCCTTTGCTGGGTAGAACTTCACTGCAAATAACATGGCAGAAATTCCTATCAGACTGCATGAACATCTCATTCCATTGCTGCTCCTCTCTCTCTTTCTCCAAAGGCCAACATGCCACCATCATCACTGCCTATGTGCAACCTTGGACTCTGTCGAAGAAGCCAAGGACAGGTTCTACAAGTCCCTGGACAACATCATCAGAAGAATACCCAAGTGTAAAAAAAATCATTCTGCTCAAGGATTTCAATGCCAGGGTCATTCAAAGGCATCATGGTGTTGGGAAAATGAATGCCAATGGCCTTCGTCTTCCTGCTCTCTATTTCCAAAATAGAGTGGTTATTACGAACACTGTTTCTCGGCTCCCAATAATCCACAAAATCTCTTGAATGCTTGAATGCATTATCAGTTCGGATCGTAGCATCTTTTGGATTATATGATTGTTTGACGAAAAAATATTAAGGGTGCCTTGATCATCCAATGCTATAGGGGTGCTGAATTTTGGACTGACCATTGAATGATCAGATCTTGCCTTTGTCTGGCTCTAAGGCCTGCACTCCAAATATTGCAACCCTTTCTTCATCTTGACACTGCTGCTGTCTCCAATCCCGGGAAAGTATTCTCAGCT
>NC_069008.1:15092372-15110278 GCF_001194135.2 Octopus bimaculoides | reverse complement strand
CCGAGCTCTGCAGACCTGTGTTAAAAATAGAAGGATGTCCATGTCACTGCACAATGTGTCTCCAGGAATGTTCAAAACAATTGGTGGTCGAGAGGAGGAAGAAATTCAATGTTTTGCAGATGAGGACAAAACATATATTCTGCGATTCGCTTAAGAGAATCTTTGATCCATGCAGGTGAGATCATCCAACGACTCTTTACTGAAAGAGAAGACTGCAATACTTCACAGATGAGCTGAGTCAACCCAACAGTATTTGAAGAGGTTCCAGATCTTCCTATCTGGACAAAGCTTGACAAACCCCACAACACTCGATGAGGTTCAAGGGCCATCTGCAGTCTCAAAAACAAAAAGGTTTTTGGCGATCATGGTATTCCTGGTGTGATCTACAAATATGGTGGGTCTCACTTCATATCCCATCTTCACTCTTTGTTTCTTCTCAGAGGAAGTGAAAACACTCCAATATTGTCACAATCTACATTCTCAAGGGAGACTGTGTAGAGTGGTTGTAGCTAGGGAATCTGTCTTCTAGATATCGCCAGCAAGATCCTCTCAAATAATCTTCTTCGGTGTCTTCTACTTCATGTTGTCAACCAGTATGGATTTCAACCAGAAAGAAGCAGTTTTGACATTAATATTTGAAACCCGTCTTCTTGAAAAATGTTGTGAACAGCAGAGACATATGTTACCACCACACACACACATTTCTAACAACTCTATCCTTTATAAAAAATATTTCCGTAAGTATTAAATGTGAAAATATTTAATCATTTCGTTTTTGATGTCTCAATTCTTTCTTTCTCTTCTATCTTTTATGAATGAGAAGTCTGTGGTTTATGTGAGATTTGGCAGCTATTTCTAGCTTTGGATGAGAAAAGTTTATGATTTGTGCGGGCTATGGCTGCTGTTTCTATCAATGGATGAGAAATATTTGTGATTTGTGCAAGATTACGCTGCTATTTCTAGCTGTGAATGAGAGATATCTATGATTTGTGTGAGATTTGGCTGCTACGTCTAGCTATGGGTGAGAGATGTCTATATTTTGGGCAAGATTTGGCTGCTGTTTCTAGCTATGGAAGAGAGATAGCTATGATTTATGTGAGATTTGGCTGCTCTTTCTAGCTATGAAAGTGAGAGATCTATGATCTGTGCAAGATTTGGCTGCTCTTTCTAGCTATGGATGAGATTTGTGTGAGATTTGGCTGCTCTTTCTAGCTATGAAAGAGAGATGTGTATGATTTGTGTGAGATTTGGCTGCTCTTTCTATCTATGATCTGAGTGAGATTTGGCTGCTCTTTCTAGCTATGGAAGCTACCTTCTACCCACTCCTTTGTTGCCACCTTAGTTTGTCGTGTGTTTTAGTTAAAGAAATATTCTCAAATACACTCCAACCACTGAAATGTTCAGAAACGAAAACTTTATTATAATTTATTGAATGCTTGTTTCTTGGTATAACTATTGGTGCAAGCCCACCCCACTAGCAATTTGTTTCCTCATAACTCTGAAAAATGGATATAAAAGAGACATGAATATTCAGTCAAGATGTTCTTCAAAAATTATTAAATGAAATCTTTATTCAAAACAAAAAGACTACATTTTTATTTTCTTTCATTTGAGGTATGGGACTTTTTGCTCCCACATTCTGCTTGCCATGATTGGTAAGCACAAATAGAAGGCATTGTTATCATATTTGAATTGTAATTATATACACATATCCAAACTTGTTTAGATCATCATTGTTTAACATCCTCCTTCCATACTGGCATGGGTTGGATGGTTTCACAGGAGCTTGCCTGGTGGGAGCCTGCACCATGCTTCTGTGTCTGTTTTGGCTTTGTTTTTACAGTTGGATGCCCTTCCTAACACCAACCACTCTGTTGAGTAGGCTGTGTGCTTCTTATGTGGCATTCATACAGGCAAGGTCAGTTTTGGTATGGCTTTTACAGCTAGATGCCCTTCCAAATGCCAACCATTTTACAGTGTGGACTGGGTATTTTTTAAGTGGACCTGCACTGTTGGGCTCACCAGGTGACTTCACAAGATAGAGTCTTTGAGAGGGGAGGGGGCATTGGAAGAGTGGATTTTGTGTCAGATGATGAAAGATTAGAGTGCAACAGAGAGGAAGAAACAGAAGTCTTGCTGTAGAGGAGATCCGTGGTTACCCAGCCAGAGAGAGCAAGAGGTAACAAGAATGAGAGCAGAAACTGTTACCTAGGAGAGAGTGGGAGTTAACAAGAAAGAGGTGTGCTGCTGTAAAGGTGATACATGGTTACCTAGCCAGAGGTAAGAGCAAGGGAAGAAGGGAGAGTGATCAAGAAAGAGGACAGAAATAGGTTTGTTGCTGTAGAGATACATGATTACTCAGCAGGGAGAGCAAGGGTGAGAGAGAGTAGGAGAGGGATGGCAGCAAGTACTAGAGTATACTTGCGAGGAGCAGGGACCAGTGCATAGATGGGATGGTAGAAAAAGGAAGAGGAAGATGAATGGTGGCTAGGTATCAGCAAGGAATTTCAAGTGGGGAATGTGGTGACTGGTGAGAATCTGGGTATATAGAGGGGGAGAAGCATCAATACAGTGAGCAAGATAGGACTGGATTGGAGAGTGGAGGTGGGGAATGCTGTAATTGGTGAGAATCTGGGTATGAAGAGGGAGAAGCAATGATACAGTGAGCAGGGTAGCAAGGACTGGATTGGGGAGTGAGAGATAATCATAGTATATGAAGGGGAAATGTGCGGAAGAGAAGAAAAACAGTTTGGGAAGGATGGAGTTGCAGTTTGGTTTGTCGGAGTAGGGTATGTGAAAAGTATATTATTAAGTGTGGGTGGGACACAACACTTCTAGAACTCAGATTCGCTGATGTAGGTGGGACTTGCCTAGAACCTCATATCGAAAGACATCTAGCTCCAGTGTCATTTCTTCTGAGTCCCAGCATCCGGAGATCAGTCCTCACTACTTCATCTCATGTCTTCTACAGGTGCCATCTACTTTCAGTGATCAGCACTTCTTTATACATCTGTCTTCATTCAAGCACATCACCTGTCCAAAACAACATAGTCTCAACTTTTTCTCAATACACCAGTCATAGGGGAATAACATTTTCCTGAGTAATCTGATCAACAATGCATGACTAGGCTGTATCCCACACTGCCAATGATTTTTATTATCTCAGCAGTGACACCTTATGGTCCAAGGTCTTTCCCTCTTGTCATATCTTTAATTGCCTTATCTATTATGCTGCTATCAACTCTGATGGCTGGTCCCTCACTTGGTTTGATATTTGATAGACCTCTTTTTCTCATTCATTTTCCACATTTACTAACTTTCACAGTGGCATTTCCACACATCTTCCTTCTCTTGAGACTGGAAAATTAAACATTGGTGAGATATAAGTGTTTCACTTGCTTTGATGGATGTGTAGTTAAGAAGTTGTGAGTGGAATAGGTAGATGGAAATTTAAAGGAGCTTGTTATATAACTATACACATGCCATTGGCGTTTTCATTTCCTTTTTTGGTCTTTTCCCTTTCTGACATAGAGCTATGCTCGAAACGACCAACTTTCTCTTTTTACCAAGCATCAAATTCATACATTCCTTGTGCATGTCCTCTTGTCTGTTAATTTTATTATTCGTTCATTCAAATTGACTATATATATATATATATATATATATATATATATATATATATATATATATATATATATATATATATATATATAGTTCGAATGTCCAGAAAACAAAAGATGGAGACAGATGAGGGAACAAGCAGGTGTATTAGTTTGATGCTTGGGAAGAATGGAAAAGTCTCTGATGTTTTGAGCCTATGAGTCATTCTATATGAACTCAAACAGGAGTGTACAACTCAGATTTGGGTCAATTTTTTTTTTTATTCGGTAATATCTCTGTATGCACATAGAACACATAAGGGTTTCAAAGATATGCCCCACCAATTTTTGAGGACCATGCCCCTTGTGACATAGAGGGTAACTGGAAATTCCTACGTGACTGCTTACTGAGCACCACAGGCCAAATATGTAGCTGGTGCAAAGTCCCTTCTAGACCTAGGGTAACATGATGGTGGAATAATATGGTAGACAAGACCATTAGAACAAAGAAACAGGCCTGGAAAACCTGCAAGAGTTGGGGTAGCAGGAACTGTATCAGATAGCCAGAAGGGAGGGTGGAAGACAGGTATATATATATAGCCAGGAGAGAAGCAGATGTTCAGCAACATGAAGACCAAAGGATGGAAGTATTTCAGATTGCAAGACAATGTGAGAGAAAATTGTGATGTTACAGGATAGAAATGTGTCCACATGGATGACGGTGTACTTGCTTTTAATGATTCTGCAAAGAAAGAGGCTTGGAGAGGCCATGATGAAGGGCTGCTGAATGGGAGGAGGAGAGCCTGCCAAATGTTGACCCAGTGAAGGGACCAGCTACCTGAATCAATAGCAGCCTGGTAGATAAAACAATTAAGGATATGAAACCAGGAAAAGCCCCTAGCCCATCAAGAATCACTGCTGAGGTCCTTAAAATATCTGGTGGTGTGGGTTATGGTCTAGTCCGCCGTATTGTAAATCAGGTAGTTCACAAAGGAGTCATACACAAACTGCTGGATCAGGTGATGAAGGTCACAGAGAGGGTCATAGCCCAATTAGGGAGTCTGCTTAGATGAGATGCAGTTCAGTTTTGTGCCAGGTAGAAGCACCACTGATGCTATATTTCTGGTAAAGCAACTGCAGGAAAAATACCTACCCAAAGATAAACCCCCTATACTTGGCTTTTGTTGACTTGGAGAAAGCTTTTGACAGGGTCCCCTGATCCCTTATCTGGAGGGTTATGCAGAAACTAATGATAGGTGAGTGATGAATAAGAGCTGTACAGGGATGCTGACAGTAAGGTAAGGGTCAGCAACAAGTATAGTGAAGAATTCCAGGTAGAAGTAGGGATTCACCAAGGATCATCTTATTCATTATATTCCTCCAGGAAATAACAGAGGAATTCAAGTCAGACTACCCTTGGGAGCTCCTCTATGCTGATGACCTTGCTCTTATAGCTGAACACTACCAGAACTAGAGAAGAAATTTCAGGTGTGGAAGCAAGGTTTAGTATTAAAGGGCCTTAGAGTCAATGTTGCAAAAACCAAAGTCCCAGTAAGTAGGAAGGCAGACAAATCACAAACCCCTTCAGGTAGATGGCCCTGTTCGATTGGTAGAAAAGGTGTAGGTAGAAACTCCATAAGATGTATCCAATGTAAGCTATAGATGCATAAGAGGTGCAGCAACATCCTAGGAAGGTTAACCAGGATGATAGCTTTTGTGTGCGGCAGATGCACAGGGGCAATAAACACCAAAGATGCTCAGAAAACAGATTCCATCACATGCCAGGGGGAGAAACTAGAAATAGTTGATAGCTTCCACTACCTAAGTGACCAAGTCTGTAGTGGGGGGTGGATGCCCTGAGAGCATTGCCAGTAGAATAAGAATAGCCTGGGCAAAACTCAGAAAGCTCCTACCTCTGCTGGTGACAAAAGGCCTCTCGCTCAGAGTGAAAGGTAGACTCTATGATGCATGTGTGCATACTGCCATGCTTCACAGCAGTGAAATATGGGCCATGACTGTTGAGGACATACATAGGCCTGAAAGAAATGAAGCTGATATGATCCACTGGATGTGTAATGTCAGTGTGCACACACAATAGATTGTAAGCGCCCTGAGAGAAAAGTTGGGCATAAGGAGCATCAGATGTGGTATGCAAGAGAGACGACTACGCTGGTATGGTCATGTGCTGCGTATGGATGAGGAGAGCTGTGTAAAGAAGTGTCACTCCTTAACAGTAGAAGAATCCCGTGGCAGCGGGAGACCCAGGAAGACATGGGATGAGGTGGTGAAGCATGACCTTTGAATGTTGGGCCTCACAGAGGCAATGACAAGAGACCGAGACCCCTGGAGATATGCTGTGATTGAGAAGACCTGGCAAGTAAAGCGAGATGACAGCTGTAGCCTATACCAGTGTCACATAACCAACCCATTTAAAAAGTACTTTTCAATCGTTGGACGACCTATTGAGTCAAGTAAAATCAAAAATCAAAATCAATTCACAATCAGAATCTCAATCAAATCGAAATCAAAAATTGAAATTGTAGTTGTGGTTGATGCCAGTGCCGCCTGACTGGCTCCCGTGCTGATGGCACACAATAAGCACCATTCAGGCATGGTTTGTTGCTAGTGCCGCCTGACTGGCTCTTTGTGCTGGTAGTGCGTAAAAAGCACCATCCGAACATGGTGCCCAAGGTATTAACTGAAACACACCATTTCAGTTGAAAATCACAAAACTTTGAAAAGCCTGTCTTATCTGCAGGGTACTATCTCTTGTATTCCACAAAAAGTTCATGCAGATTCATTAGCAGTAGCTGTTCTTGTCTGTGGACCTTTAGCAATAGCTGTTTTTGCCAGTGGACCATTCCTCTATTCTGCTTTACAATAACAGATTCCTTTTTACCTGGGAAAACATGCATATAACCTTCCGACTCGTAGAATTGTATTATCCGTTTCATGACATCAGAAGCAAGTGCTCTTCCACACTTCTTTGGGTCAGGATCAGCCAAAAATACCCTTTTCTTTCCTTGGTTGCTGTGATCTCCGTACCATATGATCACTTACACCAAAAGTTTTGATGTTTTTTCCATGACTAACTTTCTAGCACAAGAGTTAACAATGAACTGTAGTGCCTCTTCTAAATTCATACTCAATGTAGCCAAATTATGTATTAAAATTAAATGCAAAATGATTATCATACATTCATGTATTGATGTGAGTCGATATTTTGGATTTAGAGGACTTATGCATATGTGCCAAAAGTTCACACATTAATCCACAAGGAGGTATGAAATTCATTACAAATAATGGTGTGTATCTACTAGGGGGCACTGTGTGCACCAGTCCACTTGATCCAATAATTTTCCATATAATGTAAAAACGTACATGCTAAAAACAAAAAAAAACACACTATTATTTGAAAACCGAATTAACTATGAAGGAGATAAGAAAACAAGTTAAAATTTTGAATAAGTTTGGATCTATATGTTCCTGGAGAATGAGTTTCAGTCACTTGTTTATTTAATTGCCCATATGGTGAACTTGAGGTAAAAATTGTCAAAAAAGTGTTTTTTTCACCTGGAACCATTTTCAGAGGCCCCTAAATATTATGTCTTGTGCATTGTCAATATTCTTATCTTGGACAAATCAGTCCTCAACAGACATTTGCTTGTATTAGACATCTTGACTTCATGGGGGACCTTTGAATATTGTTTTATTTCAACCCATGATAAGGTTCATATTTTAAAGACCAATAACACAAAAATGAAGGGTGATAGAGCAATTCTGATAGCAGTTTCTGACAGGCTGGGTTCAGATTACCCGGAGCAGTCAATTTCAATCGAATACTATGATCAGCACCAAAACCTGTATAAATTGACACTTATGCTCCACGAGGGGTATGGTCCTCTATGGCAGAGTATTCCTTTGAAACACTGAGAAGGTGAACCTTAAAATCATGTGTGTTCCTTACGTATATAAAGCTATTACCAAAAAAAAAAAAAAAAAAAAAAAAAAAAAAAAAATTGAGCCAAATCTACTAAGTTGGTCACATGCTAAGTTTTTTTAACTTTGAATTCGTTTGGAATGGGCTCTTTGACAAAAAGGGACGACAGGGAAAAAATGGAGAAAGAACAACAGAGAGAGAAAGGAATGTTTCAGAATATTTATATATATTTTGTCTGTGTGTGAGAGCATCACTTTGTGTTTGTGTCTCCTTGTATTCACATCATGTTATGATTGTAAATGAGTGTCACCATTATATAAGCATTATTATTCTTTTCCAATCTCCTGTGTCCTGGCATAGGAATATTTGCTAGGATACAGGTGAAGGGGATGATCTATGCAAGCACGAAAAGTTGGACAAGTTGACGATGACGATGTTCTGTATAAGAGGTCCCTGCTAAGAAAAATCACTCCATAAATGAAATTTAATTAAGTCATTGTCATTATTATGGTTTGAACAGCTACTTTTCCATACTTGCTTGAATCAGACAGAGTTCAGAGAGGGAGAATTTTTATGGTCAGATATCCTTCCTGTTACCAAGCAATGTAATATTTCCCCATGTCTGGACATATTTCCAGAAATGGTAATGTCCATTGAAATATATCACATGATGTGAAGACACACACGGCAATCTTTTTTCAGTTTCCATCTTCCAAATCCACTCAAATGGTTTTGGTTGCACTGGTGCTATGGTAGAAATATTTGCACTTTGGTACTGAACCTGAAATCACATGGTCGGGAATGAAACTTCTTAACCACTGCCAGGCCAGTTGTAATTTTTTTTTTTCCTCATTCAGTTTCCTTTCTACATTCATCAATGTTTATTCTTCTTTTTTAATTGTAATAAAATTGTTGGACCTGGTAAAAAAACATTTTTCTTCATAGTTCTGTATGTGGTCACACGACCTACTAGAAATAACAGCACATCTCCCTTAAATATCTCCTTTTGATCATAAATATTGAAGACTATTGGATGATGCAGTCCTAGATATACAATGCTAAGAGCAAGACAGGATATTATTAGATGGAACGTCTTTCATCGTATTTCAGCTCAGTTAGAGCTGTCTTCAGACCAACAACAATGTCAAATTATGTCAGGAGGAAGTAGAATGTTATTGTCCAATATCATGTAATTCAATTTAAGTTATGTTTCACAGCGTGAAAGTATAGCTGTAGTTTACATTCTCATCATTTAAAGACCAAATGAATATGTTTTTACACAGCAGTCTTACGAAGTATTTGTTGCAATCTGATTATTATTATTAGCAAAAATTCTGCATATCACTGGCTGGAGTGTCGAGAAGATGAGTTTATGTGCGAGTAAACTAGGATAAATTTACGTAAGTGTTGCTAGAGAGAGGTAACAGTGGACAGAAACACAGCAGTGGAAGTATTTGTAAGATTAAACGATATGTACAAAAATAAAAGTGACTCGAGAACGATAATAATGGAAAACTGTGAGAAGCTGAAAGAATCGATTTCCCATGAAGGCATGATAAAAGAAGCACGAAAGTTCATGTGACAGTGATGTCTGTTCATTCACAAACAGTCACTTAAATAGGCACAAACGTATTCATCCAGGAGAGAAGCATTGTGATATCTGTGACAAATCATTCACTACAAACGTCTTCATTTGAGAAGAGAGACTATATCATTGTGATATCTGAGGTAAATCATTCTCTATCAGTTCTCACATAACTTTACACAAACGTATTCGTACAGTAGAGAAGCCGTATCATTGTGATATGTGTTGTAAATCATTCTCTGGCAGTAGTCACTTAACTGCACACAAACGTATTCATACAAGAGAGAGACCAAATCATTGTGATATCAGTGGTAAATTATTCTCTCGCAATAGTCACTTAACTTTACACAAACGTATTCATACAGGTGAGAAGCCATTGATATATGTGGTAAATCATTCACTGTTCATAGTGCTTTAACTTCACACAAACGTATTCAAACAAGAGTGAATCCATATCACTGTGATAATTCATTCTCTGACAGTTGCTACCTAACTTTACACAAACGTACTGATACAGGAGACAAGCCGGGTTGTTTTGATGTCTGCGGTAAATCATTCTCTAACAGTAGTAATTTAAATAGACACAAGTCCTTCTTTCAGGAGAGACACTGTATCACTGTGATATCTGTGATAAATCCTTTGTAGTAATTCTGGTTATCGAATCGGTGAGATTGCTGAATACAGAAGACTGGGAATGATTATCCGTAAGTAGGCTTTATTCTTTTAAGAACGAGGGCATGGTATCCGTCCTTTGTTGTTTTAATCGTAAATTTCCTGATCAGGAGCCAGCCATGTTTTAATTCCATTCCAAAGCCTCGTTTTCAACTGGCTAGCGAGCCTCATTTTCGACTGGCTGGCGAGATGCTGGAAATAACTGTGAGTAATAATAACAACCGTAATTATTACCACAACCTTCATTTAAGTGTAATAGCTTAATTAGACACAAGCGTATTCATGCAAGAAAGACACCATATCACAGTTATGTCCACTAAATCATTCTCTGATCATCGTACCTTGACTTCACACAAACATATTCAAACAAAAGAGAAACCATTTCACTGGTAAACCATTCACTGAAAATATTCATACAGGGGAGAAAGGAAAAGGCTAGTTTGTATTGTTTCTTTTGTAAATTTCTTCTTCTTTTTAATATTCCTATGTTTCATGTAATTTACATTATGGCTCTGTAAATAAGTTTTTCCAAAAATTTAAGTTTTTTTTTTCTTTCTTATTAAATTTTCTCCCAGCTCCATCCCTTCCATTCCGTTTCATTTACCATGATGTAGGGGACTCTATACTGAAATTCTTCCTCTGGGCAACCCGACATATGGCTCTTTGTTGAAAATCACTTCCCTAATTTCCTTGGTAATTATTCAGTTTAGGGATATTAAAAATGTAAATAAAAATTAAGGGGAAGATAACTCGTAAAGGGACGTAAATAAGCCAACTAACTATTAACATAAATACTGGGTATTATTTACTTTGGAATTGAGCAGAATGACACGTGGAAGACCAGCAGAACCGCAATTCATTGTTCCTGAAATTGAAATCCTTTATCATGAATCAAACTTGGAGGAATCTTGGAATATCACCCAATTAGCCGAATCACGAAACAAAATTCTTCAGTGGTTTGCACGGTGTCGACTAATTATGAATTTATACACGTGCGAAAATTGTAATTCGCCATGTTACTATGTCCCTTTACTAGTTATCTCCCCCTTAATTTTTATTTACTTTTTTAATGTCCCTAATTTGAACAATTACCTTATTCATTATTAAATTTTAAATACTTAACTCATTAAATATGTTAACAGTATTTTATACCTTTTTCAAATACAGGAATGCAGTAAATTTGTCAAATATATATAAAAAAACAAAAATGACCTCCAGTACAAAATGGAAGACGCCACAAAAACCTATCAGATCTTCATTTAAGTCATCTTTATTATGATTTGAAAAGCCACTTTTCCTTGCTTCCCTTGGTCAGACCAAATTCATAGAAGCAGAAGTTAGAGCTAGGTGTCCTTACTGTCACCAACCCTCACTGACTCCCAAGCAAGGTAATATTTTCCCATGTCCAGACATGTTTCCATGGAAGATGAGAATCAAATGACATGTTGATGCTTGCTTACATGGGATATCAGAACAAGAACACACACATGACAGTCTTCTTTCAATTTCTATCTACCAAATCCATTCAGATGGCTTTGGTTGCACTGATGCTATAGTAGAAGACACTTGCTGAAGGTGCCGCACTGTGGGACTGAACCCAAAATCACATGGTGGGGAATCAAACTTGTTAAAAATTGCCAGGCCGCTAGTATTTTTTGTTAATGTTTTTTTTTTTTCTTTTCTCATTCAGTTGTCACACGATCTGCTAGAAATAATAGCACATCTCCCTTATATTTCACCTTTTGGTCATAAATATTGAAGACTGTATTGAATAATGTAGTTCTAGATATACAATGCTAAAGACAAGATCTTCATAGATGAAATGTCTTTAATCATATTTCTGCTCAGTTAGAGCTGTCTTCAGGCCAAACAACAATGTCATATATGTCTGGAGAAAGAAGAGAGTTATTGTCCACTATTTTCTAGTTTAATCTAAATAATATTATACAATGTGAAGGTGTAGCTGTGGTTTACAAACACGTAAGCTACACAGAAGATTCTGTGATGTAAATTTTAATAAATTAAAAAGTTCAGGTAAATGTTTATTTCTAAAATTTATCTCAATAGAAATGTTGTAAATTTTACATTGTTGAATATATATCTTTTAGTAGCCTCTTTTTCTTACATTGTTGTTTCTTTATTATTTCAGAATAATCAGATGACTTTGGCATCATAGAAGATACATTGTCAATATTTATCATCTTTTAAAACTGAAAGAAAATGATATACAAAGCAGATATATAACACTGTTTCTATAAATCTGTAGATTTCTTTGAAATATTTGTTCTAATCTGATATTATTAGCAAAATTTCTGCACATCTGATTGGAGTGTTGAGAAGATGAGTTTGTGTGCTGAGTAAACTTGGATACATTTACATAAGTGTTACTAGAGAAGGGAAACAGTGGACAAAAATATAGAAGTGGAAGTATCTCTAAGATTAAACGATGAGAACAAAAACAAGAAAAGTATATATATGAGGAGGTATCCAAAAGTAACCGGAAACATTGTGTGTGGGACAAGCCCATTTTAGTTCATGCTTCCGCTGTTAGAAGCCACTTGAAACGATCCTCAGGTGTCAGTCTGCTGACTGGCATCATTGCGTGAAGTTGTACTTCTACGTGGTGCATCTTTGCTTTGCAGCACTTTTTCCCTGTTTGTCAGTTTTTGTGATGGCTGAAACAATGCAATTGCGTGCTTCTGTAAAATTCTGTTTTCTGCTGGGGAAAACAGCAGCTGAAACAGTTGTCATGCTTCAAACAGCTTACAAAGATGCTGCCATGAGCAAAACACAAGTTTATGAGTGGTTTTCACGCTTTAGGAATGGTCACTTGTCACTTGAAGACCAGCCTCGTTCAGGGCGACCATCAACCTCCCGAACGAATGAAAACATCAAAAAAATTCATGAACTGATCTTGGAGGACCGTCACAGGACAATTGACGAGCTTGTTGATATAACTGGTGTATCCTGGAGCTCCTGCCAAAGAATTTTGAGCGAGGAATTGCGAATGAAAAGAGTTGCAGCAAAATTTGTGCCTCGCTTGCTCACGGAAGATCAAAAGCAGTCACGACTAAATGCATGTCGTGAACTGAAAGAACAGTTGGAAGATGATCCAGACCTTTTTATGAAGGTCATCACTGGTGATGAAAGCTGGTGCTATGGCTGTGACTCAGAGTTGAAGCAGCAATCAAGTGAATGTCAGCAGTCAATGTCACCACGCCCCAAAAAAGCGCGCCAAGTGAAGTCTAATGTCAAGACGATGCTGATTTGTTTCATTGATGCGAAAGGAATTGTCCACACAGAATTTGTTCCTCCTGGTCAAACTGTTAACCAGACATTTTACTTGGAAGTTCTAAAGCGTTTGCGAGATGCGGTGAGACAAAAACGTCCCGACCTGTGTCAAAGTGGAGAGTGGTGGTTTCATCACGACAATGCACCTGCACACAATGCCTTGAGTGTGAGACAGTTCTTGACCAAAAATGGCATGACTCCGCTTACCCACCCTCCCTATTCACCTGATCTTACTCCCTGCAACTTTTTTTTGTTCCCTCGAATGAAAAAAGTCCTTAAAGGAAAACGTCTTGCAGATGTGGAAGAGGTGAAGGAAAAAACAATGGAGGCATTAAAAGGCATCACTTCGCAAGAGTTCCAGGACTGCTTCGAACAATGGAAAACACGTCTAGACCGATGCATTGCTTCAAACGGAGAATATGTTGAAAATGATAAAAGTATAAACATGTAAAACTAAGTGACTACAATAGTATTGTAAAATTTGTGTTTCTTTTGGGTATCCCCTCATACATTGTGATTTAAAAACAATAATAATGGAAAAGAGTGAGAAGCTTAAAGAATTGATTTCCCATGAAGACATGATAAAAGGGAGATGAAAGTTGTCATATGGCTGTGATATCTGTATTAAGTCATTCACTAACAAAAGGCACTTAACTGAACACAAACGTATTCATACAAGAGAGAAGCCATATCATTGTGATGTCTGTAGTAAGTCATTCACTAACAAAAATCACTTAGCTGAATACAAATGTGTTCATACAGGAGAGAGACTATATCACTGTGATATCTGTGGCAAATCATTCTGTAAGAGGAGTCACTTAACTGAACACAAACACCTTCATCCAGGAGAGAGACCATATTACTGTGATATCTGTGGTAAATCATTCACTGTTGGTAGTGCTTTAACTCAACACGAGCACCTTCATTTGGGAGAGAGGCCATATCATTGTGATATTTTATTGCACAGTTACACTTTGTAAGAATACTACTTGAACATGACATCCCAAATAGAACAAAATAAAAATAAAATAAAGATTATAATAAAATCTACACAATATAAAACATTACAATCATAAAATCCTGAAAATATTTTGCTTATTGCTACCATTTACAGAAGTCCCACACAAACATCCCAAACAGAACAAAATAAAAATAGAACTGAGATTAAAATCTGCACAATTTAAATATTACAAATAAGAAGGCATATTTTAATCTTCAAATCCTGAAAATATATCACATATTTTACCATTTGTAAAAATTCCACACGTTACAATTAAATTATGATGGAAAGAGATTAAAAAGTGTGCAGATGTACAAGTATGAGGAAAATATTTCCCTCTTCAAATCCTGAAAACTGACTGCTGGTATCCATAGCCCCAAAATCAGAAAAATCATCAGAGTTGTAAATATTGTCTGAAGAGTCACTATCTTCAAACAGAATGTCATCTTCTGTGCCATCTAAGGCATAATTGATGTCACATTTCCATGATTTCAGGAGCCACTCGAACACCTGAGCAATTGTTGACCTTTTCAAATGACCTGTTAGTATTAGGTCATGGTCATCAACTCTCATCCACTGATTCCACTTTTCTTTTATAAATGCCTTAAAAGGCTTATTGATTGATATGTCCAGTGGTTGTAATTGGCTTCTTAAACCACTAGGGATCACTGACATTTTCGTTTTCAATTTCTGTACCCTTTCTTTAATAGCCTTTGTTTTGTGGGCACGAAACTGGTTCCACACAAGAGATGATTTTTTAAGGAGGCCACCAAAACGCCTTGACCAGACCGTATCTAGCCATAACTTCACACTCTCTTTTCATCCATACACTCTTTTGGGTGGATGTGAACAAAAATTCCATGTGTCTTTTGGGAAAGTGTTCCTCTTGAAAATAAGCAGCGATGGCAGTTTTGTTCCATCAGCACAACATATTACCGCAGTATAATGGGTTTTCTCATGTCCAGATGTCTTTACACTTACAGTTTTGGACTCTTTAATATCCCCTGTTGTATTTGATACCACATCAAATGTTAATGACACCTCATCCATGTTTCCGATCTGACCTAATTCGTAGTCAGTCTCTTTTCTTACACTAATCTTGAACCTATGGAATTCGATTACTTTGTTATCATAATCTTCAGGCATTCTTTTTGTGTTATTCTTGTTTTCATTCCCATTGCCAGTCCGTGCCTCTTCATAAATCTGTAAAACCAGCTTGATGTGCCACAAAAATAATCCAAACCTTGTGCTACTGTGCTCACTTTTGATTCATTAATAATCATTTTTATTGATTAGTGCAAGACTCAAATTTCTCTTCACAACTATCCATCCTCCATGTTTTGCTCCATTTCTAGCCAGTTAACTGCAATCTGATGCAGGCTTCAACAGGTCCTCCTGTTTCTTCCAGTTGCGGATCAGTTTCTCAGTTGCCGATGCTCCAGAATACTTCTCTGCAGCCATGTTACTTTGCTGTTTGGCATATTCAATCACTTGTAACTTGTAGCTGATTGTGTAAGGGTATCTTCTGCTTGAGGTTGCCATACTAATGATTGTGGTAAAAATTTTAAGTAAAGTCTTATTCAGTGTTGTAACAATATTGAAAATGAATAAAAATTATGTAAAAGAAAAGAAATCTCAATCTATTGACGGTTGCGATGCCAAATAGACTATGAGACCTGTATAAATATTTTAAAAGTTTTGATTAAGAAACAAAAATTGTTTTTAAGGCTTATCATTGATTCTTTGAAATAAAATGTATGAAAAATCTCGCGGAAGAGGGAGGTATTCCAAATTTATGTGAGTCTACGATTCCAAAAGTCTAGCTATACATACATATGTGTGTGTGTGTATACACAAAGATAGAGAAATACACTCATACATATGCACACATAAATACATTCATACAAACATACATATACACACACATACATGCATACATATATGTATATATCCATATTCATACGTATATATTTGTATCTATACACATATACACACAAACCAATCTCTGTTAGTAGTGAGGATATCTTCTTCCATTTTATAGTTTTATGAAACAGTTCATCGAAATAAAAATTACTTTACACAAACTTAAGCCATGCTCATTTTTCTCAATAATAAGCTCCAAGTCACCTCAAAATGGTGTACTTACTGAGAGAATGTAAATAAGTTATATAGGTTTATTATTCGTCAAAAAGAAATAAAATAAATCCTTTGAAATGAGAAGGAACAGAAATTTGACAAATTCTGAAAAAGAACAAGAATAAAATAAAATGCTTACCTTTATTATTTGTTGCCTCTTTTCTCGTTTAATATTCGACGCTTGAAAACCTTTGCAAGTTTTGAGAAGATGTCGTCTGCTCTGAAAGTCACGTGACACTTACTCGCGCTCCCCTCCCACTTCCACTCTCACACCTTCCCTTACATGGGTTCCTCATCGAAATTAGATTCAGGAATAACAAAATGTCTACAAAAGTTAATTTTTTTATTTTTAAATAGCGTGTAAAACGGAGACTAAGTCTCTTGAAGTATACGTACATGTTCATACATACACGCATATATACATAAAAATATATATGTAGCTATACATACACTCGTACACATGCGTGTGTATATGTGTACATAGTATACATATGTGTACGTAGTATACATATGTGTATGTATGTATATATTTATGCATGTATGTGTATATAAATATATATATACATACATACACACATATATACATGTATTAATGATATCTTCTTCCATTTTACAGTTTCATCGAAATAAAAATTACTTTACACAAACTGAAGCGGCGTTCATTTTACTCAATAATAAGCTCCAAGTCACCTCAATACTTTGAGATCGTAAATAAGCTGTTAAAGTTGTATACTAGTGAAAAAACAATAATTCCTTTGAAATGGGAAGGAACAGAAATTTGACAAATTCTGAAAAAGAATAAAATAAAACGCTTACTTTTATTCTTTGTTGCCTCTTTTCTCGTTTAATAGTCGACACTTGAAAACCTTTGCAAATTTTGAGAAGGTGTCGTCTGCGCGGAAAGTCACGTGACACTTACTCGCGCTTCCCTCCCACTTACACTTCTATTTTCACTCTCACTCCTTCCCTTAAACGGGATCCTCATCGAAATTAGATTCAGGAATAACAGAATGTCTACAAAGGTTTAAATTTTCATTGCTTTTGTAAAAGAGTTGAAGTATATGTATTATACGTAAGTAAATACATACAAACATACACGCATATATACATACGTACATGTATCTATATATAGATGTAGCTATACTTACACTCGTACACACACGTGTGTGTGTGTGTGTGTGTGGTATAAATGTGCATCAGATACATTATACGTGCGTACATACATACACGCGCGCACACACATACATAGATGTAGCTATACATGCACACATGCGTGTGTATATGTGTACGTAGTATACATGTGTATGTATGTATATATTTATGCATGTATATGTACATATAAAAATACACACACACATACATATATGTATATATGGATATTGATATGTATATATTTGTATCTATATATATATGTATACACATATACACACAAACCAATCTCTGTTAGTAGTAAGGATATCTTCTTCCATTTTATAGTTTTATGAAACAGTTCATCGAAATAAAAATTACTTTACACAAACTTAAGCGATGCTCATTTTTCTCAATAATAAGCTCCAAGTCTTCTCAAAATGGTGTCCTTACTTTGAGATGGTAAATAAGTTATATAGGTTTATTATTCGTCAAAAAGAAAAAAATAATTCCATTGAAATGAGAAGGAACAGAAATTTGACAAATTCTGAAAGA
>NC_069008.1:15066308-15091301 GCF_001194135.2 Octopus bimaculoides | reverse complement strand
TATATATATATATATATATATATATACACATATTTACATACATGCATATATTTATACATACATATTCATATACATATATATATATAAATGTGTATATATGTGTCTACACACACACATATATATATATATGTATGTATGTGTATATATGTACACACATACACACAGGTGATAGCATAACATACAAATTCGGTCTATATTTTCTTGATGTTCATAAATAGTTGTCTACATAGGTGTTCATTATTTGTTTATTTCAATACACATACACAGACAAAAGGTATCTCAAACTATTTTGCTCTTCGAGAAGGATTTAGCTTAATATCGTGATATCTCAATTTCTAGATATTTTTTGATATATTTTCCGATGGTAATGTTTTCTGTATATAATTGCTTTCCCAAATATAATTGCATTTCCTTCTTTGAAGCTCTGACGGAGCTACAGTGTTACACAAGCTCTCTCTTATGAGAAAAGATCCAAACAAGAAGGATCAAATAGAAAATGTTCTGCCCATAACGCTACTGAATGTAGACTTCAAGGATTTTGGCCAAGGTACTAGGCGAAGAGGTTGACACTTGTCGTCGAGGAGTTAATTCGTGACGTGCAAATATGCGCCATCCACAATAACCTCCACCTCATGCGACCCATCATAGACAGGGTGGGTAATGAAGCTAGCATGGTTGATAGGGTCGATCACCAATACTTGGCGGTCGGTGTTGGCCCCGTTTTCCGTGGCTGGATCGCAGCATTGTACGGTGACATCTGCTCGGTAGTTCGGGTGAATGGTTACCTCTCGGAACCAGTCAGCATCATGCGATCATTCCCCTCTTATCTCTTTTGTATGTAATGTCTCGAGGCAATGCTGCAGAGAAAGGCATCCCTCGCGAACTAGTACGTAGGAGAACCGTGTTAGGGTTAAGGTTTTAGGATTAAAGTTAAGGTTTGAGGGTTAGGGTTTTAGGGTTGCGGTTAGGGCTAGGGGAAAAAGGGGAAAATGAAGAAATTGGGGGGAAGGGGAGTCAAAATTTCAAAATGCCGATTTTTGACAATTTTCCGGAATCTCCATATCCGAAAACGGAGATTTTTGGCAAAAAAAAAAATTGGGGAGAAAATGTTGGGGGCGGAAGAAGTCTTTCCTTCTTTTCTACTCGAGGCACAAGGCCTGAAATTTTTGGGGAGGGTGCCAGTCGATTAGATCGACCGCAGTACACGAATGGTACTTAATTTATCGACTCCGAAAGGATGAAAGGAAAAGTCGACATTGGTGGAATTTGAACTCAAAACAGACAGACGAAATACCGCATGCGCACAATCCTACTTCCGTTTCCGTCATCAGATTAAAAGTGTTAGTTTCCTAAAGTCCTTTTCATCAATTTTTAATACAATTTATAATACATTGCTCAACCACCACACACACACTTATAACAACTTTATCCTTTATAAAGAAGATTTCCGTAAGTATTAAACCTTGAAAATATTCAATGTTTTTAATTCTGTAGACGTTCGGTTTTTTTGTCTCTTCTATGTTTTATGGAAGAGAGACATCTTTGAGTTGTGCGGGATTTGGCTGCTATTTCTAGCTGCGGATGAGAGATGTTCACGATTTGGTTGCTATTTCTAGAATTTAAAAAGAAAGAAAGGCTGAAAACTGCTAACTGCTTATATATACATAAGGTGGCTCAAAAAGCATATACTTCCCCCGCCCCCGCGTTGGGAAGTTGAAACTGACCAATAACTGCAACTAATTTGGCAAACCATTAGGTCATGTGACTTGATGCTAAAGAAAAACACTTGGTCATCAGAACTGACCAATAACTGCAACTGATTTGGGTCATCAGTTATTGGTCAATTCTGGTGACCAAGTGCTTTTCTTTAGCATCGAGTCACATGACCTAGTGGTTTGCCAAATTAGTTGCAGTTATTGGTCAATTTCAACTTCCCAACGCGAGGAAAAAATGTATATGCTTTTTTGAGCCACAATGCTTATATAAACAGTTAGTAGTTTGCAGCCTTTCTTTTTAAATTCTAGAAACAGCCCCTACACGCCTGCATTAGAAACTATATTCTTAATGAGATTCAAGTCATAACAAATAGCATGACATCGACTATCGAATTCCTTGCGTCTGTAGAGCTAATACGAAATTCATCCGAGTGCTACAACGACTGGATGTTCCTGACACCGAGGAAATGAGTGTGCGAAGGCATGATGTGGAAATGTCCGGCTTGCAGGCGCAATCACAGTTTACGAGAAAATGCATTAGACAGTATTATACTGGGATCTTTTTGGTTTGACGGGCAACACTTGTTTTCTTAACGAAACACTTTCAAACTTGGGATACTGTTTAATTTACCACTTCAAAAATATTTTTTACGAATTCCATAAAATGCGTTGTATAGTCCCACAGATCTTTAATTTAGCTTTAAAATTAATAAAAATCAATGTCATATTTCTTTCTTTCGCATTTCCTTTCATCAAGTGTTAATTTACATTTCTTTGTTTGGTACTACTTAAGAAGAGTGGACTCGACACGCGCAGTGGTACGCGCACCCTCACCAGTCAGTAGACGGACGAACGTACACGCGCAAGTCAGTGGCACCCGCGATAAGAAAAACAAACCCTGCACATGTATAAATATGTGTAATTTGTAAATCGGGGGTGGAGGATTTTGTGTACTCTCATCATGCTCTTGAATCTGCGTTTTGCATTTTTCCAGTAACATTCAACTGAGTTTCTTTGAAGGGGAAAACTGGTGGGTGAATGTTTTCAGAACTTTCTAAAACATCTTTCAGAATGGTTCACTTACAAATAACATTTTATTTCATTATTTTCACTTTTCTTTATGACTACTTTTGAGTAAGATTTTATTTCAAAATTTATTTGTATTATTATGTAGATAGATAGATAGATGAAAATTCCCCCTCCCCCAATTTACAGTTTACACATTTTTATACATGTGGAGGGTTTTTTTTTTTTTATCGCGGACAAGAATACATTCACAGACACATAACAGTCTTCTTCCAGTTTTCATTACCAAATCCACTCAGATGGTTTTGGTTGCACTGATGCTATAGCAGAAGACACTTGCTAACAGTGCTGCAGTGTGGGACTGAACCCAAATCACACAGTGAGGAATCAAACTTGTTAAAAACTGCCAAGCTATCTTTTGTTAATGTTTGTTGTCTTTTCTTCATTCATGAATATTTTTTTTTTTTGCTCAATATATCAAAAATTGTAGATCCTATGTAAACAACCTGATTGTGATCATAGCTCTCTATGTTGTCACATGATCTGCTAGAAATAATAGCAGTACATCTCCTTTTAATTTCACCTTTCATTTGTGAATATTGAAGACTGTATTGGATGATGTAGTTCTAGATATACAATGCTAGACAGAAGGATAGATAAAAGGCGGTGAGCTGGCAGAAACATTAGCACGCTGGGCGAAATGCTTAGCGGTATTTCGTCTGCCGCTGTGTTCTGAGTTCAAATTCCACCGAAGTCGACTTTGCCTTTCATCTTTTTGGTGTTGGTTAAATAAGTACCAGTTATGCACTGGGGTCGATATAATCGACTTAATCCGTTTGTCTGTCCTTGTTTGTCCCCTCTGTGTGTAGAGCCTTGTAGGTAGTAAAGAAATAAGGACAAGATGTTCATAGATGAAATGTCTTCAATCATATTTCTGCTCAGTTAGAGCTGTCTTCAGGCCAAACAACAATGCCATATTTATATGTCTGGAGAAAGAAGAGAGTTATTGTCCACTGTTTTTTAAAGTTTTATCTAAATAATAATATACAATGTGAATGTGTAGCTGTGGTTTACAAACATGTAAATTACACAGAAGATTCTGTGATGTAAATTTTAATACATTAAAAAGTTCAGTTGTTCAGGTAAATGTTTATTTCTAAAGGTTATCTCTACAGAAATGTAAATGTTCCACTGTTCAATCTGTATTTTCAAAATAGTCTCTATATCTTAGATTCTTGTTTCTTTATTATTTCAGAATATCAGATGACATTGGCATAACAGAAAATATACAAAGCAGATATATTACATTGTGTCTATAAATATGTCATAGATTTCTATGAAATATTTGTTCTAATCTGATATTATTAGCAGCATTTTTGCACTTCACTGATTGGAGTGCCAAGAAGATGAGATTGTGTACTAAGTAAACTTGGATACAAGTGTTGCTAGAGAAAGAAACCAGTGGAAGTATTTGTAAGATTAAACAATAAGAAGAAACACAAGAAAAGTATATTTACATTGTGATTTGACAAAAATAATAATGGAAAAGAATGAGAAGCTTAAAGAATTGATTTCCCATGAAGATGTGATAAAAGGGAGAGGAAAGTTATCATATGATTGTGATGTCTGTGGTAATCCATTCTCTCAAAATACTTACTTAGATGAACACAAACATATTCATACACAAGAAAAACCATATCAATGTGATATTTGTGGTAAATCATTTGTTGAATGTCAAAAATTAACTTTACATAAACGTATTCACTCAAAAGAGAAGCAGTATCATTGTGATGTCTGTGGTAAATCATTCTTTGAAAATAGTGCCTTAACGAAACACAGACGTATTCATACAGGAGAAAAACGATATCATTGTGATATCTGTGGCAAATCTTTCACTGAAAATAGCAGCTTAACTACACACAAACGTATTCATACAGGAGAGAGACCATTTCACTGTAATATCTGTGGTAAATCATTCTCTAACAGTAGTCACTTAATTGTGCATAAACGTATTCATACAGGCGAGAAGCCATATCATTGTGATATTTGTGACAAATCATTCACTGTCAGCAGTTCTTTAACTACACACAAACGTCTTCATTCAGGAGGGAAACCATATCATTGTGATATCTGTGACAAATCATTCACTTTCAGCAGTTCTTTAACTGAACACAAACGTCTTCATACAGGAGAGAGACCATATCATTGTGATGTCTGTGGTAAATCCTTCAATAAGAGTGATACTTTAACTAAACATAAACGTATTCACACAGGCGAAAAACCATTTCACTGTGAAATCTGTGGCAAATCATTCACTGAAAATTGCAGCTTAACTACACACAAACGTATTCATACAGGAGAAAAACCGTATCATTGTGATATCTGCGGCAAATCATTCGCTATCAGTTGTGCTTTAACTTCACACAAACGTCTTCATTCAGGAGACAAGCCATATCATTGTGACATCTGTGACAAATCATTCACTCTCCGCAGTTCTTTAACTGAACACAAACGTCTTCATTCAGGAGAGAGACCGTATCATTGTGATGTCTGTGGTAAATCCTTCAATAAGAGTAATACTTTAACTAAACATGAACGTATTCACACAGGCGAAAAGCCATATCATTGTGATATCTGTGGTAAATCATTCACTGTAAATAGCAGTTTAATTACACACAAACGTATTCATACAGGAGAGAAGCCATATCATTGTGATGTTTGTCGTAAATCATTCTCTAGCAGTAGTCATTTAACTGTACATAAACGTATTCATACAGGTGAGAAGCCATATCATTGTGATATCTGTGGCAAATCATTCTCTGAAAATGGCAACTTAACTGCACACAAACATATTCATACAGGCAAGAAGCCATATCATTGTGATGTCTGTGGCAAATCATTTAATGCAAGTGGTAAACTAATTATGCACGAACTTATTCATGCAGGAGAGAGAGTGTAACATTGTGCTATCTGTGGTAAATCATTCACATTGTTCTCTATAAATAGTAACTTAACTAGACACAAGTGTATTCACACCAGAGAGAAACCATATCAAAGTGATGTCTACTAAATCATTGTCTGACCATTATGCCTTCACTTCATACAAATGTGAAGCTATTTCACTGATAAATTATTCACTGAAAATAGTAAATTAACTGCACACAAATGTATTCATACAGGGGAGAAAGGAAAAGGCTACTTTGTATGGATTCTTTTGTAAACTTTTTTTAAAAAATATTCCTGTGTATCATGTAACTGACATTACGACTCTGAAAAAATGCTTTTCCAGAAATTCGAGTTTCTTTTTGTCTTTTTTTGAAAAATTTCTCCCAGCTTCCTCCTTTACTTCCATTCCCGTTTCATTTCCCATGATGTAGGGACCTCTATACTGAAATTCCTCCTGGCAACCCTACACATGGCTTTGTTAAGTATCACTTCCTAATTTACTGTATATTTATTCATTATTAAATTTTAAATACTTCACCCCTTAAATGTGTTAACAGTTAGGTATGTTAGGGGTTCTTTCAAACACAGAAATGCAGCAAAATTGTCAAATATATAAAAAAACAATGACCTCCAGTACGAAATCGAAGACACCACAAAAACATGGGGCATATCTATGGTCTAGGGCCCTACAACAGATTATATTCTCTTAACTTTCTGAAGAATTGGTTTTTAAATTAAACTTAGCAGCTTTCAAGGGTCTAGATTACAATTATCTTAACATAACTGATGAAAAAAAGTTTTCCAAGTAGATTGTGATCCTTCTCAACTCCACTCTGCTTTTGTCAGAGTCATATCCCATGAAATTAGGAAGAGAGTTGGCCTAGATGTGATGTACTTTCGTTTTGTGCTAACTTCCTAGTAAGGTAAAATTTCAACAAATTTGCTGACCATTCGCATTGTTATATTCCTCAAAATATTCATCCAAATTTCACAACTGCGCTAACAAAATGTTTCTTTTTGGATGATCCTCTCAAATAAGAAGTAAAGTAGATATTACATTTAGATACTTTCAAAAATCCATAGTGATACCCATTACCATTTAACCAGATGTCATAAATACACAGAAAAACGTACAATCACAATAGAATGCTACTTAAAGGGAGATAACAAGTCTTATCTGCTAATAGTATTACAGATGAAAAATGCGCATGCGCAATATACATACCTTCGTTTCTTGGCATCAGATTAGAAATGTTCGTCGCATGAATATCTCTTCATCATCTTTTAATTCGTTTCTCAACCAACACACACAGTTTATAGTAACTATGTCCATATCAAGCATTCACGTAAGTATTAAACAACGAAAAAATTCAATCTTTTATCTTAAACATTGTAGACGTTCGGTTTTTGAAATGTTGATTCTTTGTGTCTCTTCTGTCTTTTATGGAAGAGAGATATCCATGATTTGGCTGCTATTTCTAGCTATGGAAGAGAGATGTCCATGATTTGGCTGCTGTCTCTAGATGCAGACGACAGATGTCTATGATTTATGCAAGATTTGGCTATTTCTAGGTATGGTAGAGAGATGTATATTATTTGCGCGAGATTTGGCTGCTATTGCTAGCTATGGAAGAGAGATATCCATGATTTGGGCTAGATTTGGCTGTCATTTCTAGCTATAGATGAGCGAAGTCTTTGATTTGTGCGATATTTGGCTGCTATTGGTAGCTATGGAAGAGAAATAACCATGATTTGTGCTAGATTTGGCTGCAGATCGGATATGTTTATGATTTGTGCGATATTTGGCTGCTATTTCTAGCTATGGAAGAGAGATGTCCATGGTTTGTGCGAGATTTAGCTGCCGATGAGATATGTTTATGGTTTATGCGAGATTTGGCTGCTATTTCTAGTTATGGAAGCTAACTTGTACACTCTCCATTGTTGTCACCTTAGTTTGTTGTGTGCTTTTGTGTCAGCCTCTAGCAACCAAAGCCTCGTGAGTGAATTTGGTAGACAGAAAGTGAAAGAAGCCAGTCTACACATCTGTGTATTTGTATTTCTCTCTGTTCACTAAAATCGCTTGAAAACCGGTGTTAATTTGTTTATGTCCCCATAAAAAAGCAGCAGTTGGGCCAAAAAGAAACTGCTTGAATAAGTGCCAGGCTGAGAAAATAAGTTCTGGAGCCCATTCGTGTTTTACTAAAAACTTCAAGTCCGTGCCCCAGGATGGTCGTATTCTAATGACTGAAACAAGTTAAATATAACGTGTGTGTGTTTGTGTATTTATGCACTGGGCGAGCAGAATGAGGTGTTTTTATTGTACTTTTGATTTTGAGACAAAATATATTTTTTACGAATGTTCACTTCCTTACAAAGACTGTATGAGCTAAGCACACGGCCTTCCCTAAATGCATTAAAAGGCAGTATAACATAATCTGATCGCTATTTCAGAAAATTATCGCTGTTATCTGAACATGTAAAAGAGAAATTTGATTGGGGCAAAATGAGTAAGGCAAGATAATGTTAATCTGTTGCTTCAGTTCTCCAGCAAAACCGACTCATACAGGTCAATATCAGTTATTTGACATCAGAAACATGACAAATGCATATATACACAACCACACATAGATAAACAGGCCTGCAGAGGCACTTCAAACAACTATCTTCTCCTGTAGCCCAGGGCTGAGTAAAGCCTTGTGAATAGATTTGATAGACTGAAACTGAAAGAAGCCCACCATATGTACATATGCAAGCATAATGTTTTTATATATGTGGGTAGGTAGGAATGTATATATATGTGTGTGTGTAAGTAGATATTTATACATTTATAAATATATGGATGTATATCTTTTATCTTTTACTTCTTTCAGTCATTAGACTGCAGCCATGCTGGGCCACCGCCTTGAATGGTTAGTCGAATGAATTGACCCCTGTACTTAGTTTTTTATTGGTCTCTTTTGCTGAACTGTTAAGTTTGGGAGATGCAAACATCTTGACACTGTTTATCAAACCGTGGTGGAAGACAAACACAGACACACATACATTAATATGTATACATATATATGATGGGCTTCATTAAGTTTCTGTCTTCCAAATCCACTAAAAAGGCTTTGGCCGGCCCAAAGCTATACTAGAAGACACCTGGCCAAGATGCCACACAGTGGGACTGAACCTGGAACCATATAGTTAGGAAGCAAGCTTCTTACCACACAACCACACCTGTGCCAACATACATGTATGAATATATATGTATAGATATCTACATATATATATATATATATATATATATATATATATAATATGCATAAATTCATTACATTCATATGTATATGTAGACATAATATTTATGAGGAGTAGTCAAAAATTATCTCCACTTTCGTCATAACCTATCTTTATTATTGTCACACTAATAGTACCAACTACTAGTGTGGAGGCGCAATGGCCCAGTGGTTAGGGCAGCGGACTCGCGGTTTCGATTCCCAGACCGAGTATTGTGAGTGTTTATTGAGCGAAAACACCTAAAAGCTCCACGAGGCTCCGGCAGGGGATGGTGGCGAACCCTGCTGTACTCTTTCACCATAACTTTCTCTCACTCTTTCTTCCTGTTTCTGTTGTGCCTGAAATTCAAAGGGGTCAGCCTTGTCACACACTGTGTCACGCTGAATATCCCCCGAGAACTACGTTAAGGGTACACGTGTCTGTGGAGTGCTCAGCCACTTGCACGTTAATTTCACAAGCAGGCTGTTCCATTGATCGGATCAACTGGAACCCTCAACGTCGTAAGCGACGGAGTGCCAACAACAACAACAAGTACTAACTATAAGGATGCACACACTAAATATTGAAAATGTAGTCATAGATATACAATGCTACTGCAAAAACAGGATGTTCATGGATAGAATGTCTTTACTCTGCAACTAAACAACATTCTTAAGAGAGAAGAATGTTATTGTCTTCTTATTCTGCAGTTTAATCTAAATAATATTACACAATGTGAAGATGTAGCTGTAGTTTACAAATATGTAAGCACAGAAGATTCAGTGATGTAAATTTTAATACATTAAAAAGATTAGGTAAATGTTTATTTCTTAAGTTTATCTCTATAGAAATGTTGTTAATTTTCTTCTGTTGAATCCGTATTTTTAAAGCAGCCTCTTTATCTTACACTGTTGTTTCTTTATTATTTCAGGATATCAAATGACTTTGGCATCATAGAAGATACATTGTCAATATTTATCATCTTTTGAAACTGAAAGAAAATGATATACAAAGCAGATATATAACACTTTCTATAAATATGTTGTGGATTTCTGTGAAATATTTCTTCTAATCTGATATGATTAGCAAAATTTCTGCACATCACTGACTGGAGTGCTAAGAAGATGAGTTTGTGTGCTTGGATACATTTACATAAATGTTATTAGAGCAGGGAAACAGTGGACAGAAATCAGGAGTGAAAGTATTTGTAAGATTAAATAACAAGAAGAAAAACAAGAAAATTATATTTACATTGTCGATTGAGAAAAATAATAATGAAAAAGAGTGAGAAAAATATAGAAATATATGCAGGAGAAAAACCACATCACTGTGATGTCTGTGGTAAATCATTCTCTGCCAATAGTAACTTAATTGCTCACAAACGTATCCACACAGGTGAAAAGCCATATCACTGTGATATCTGTGGTAAATCATTCTCTGATAATGGTGACTTAACTAAGCACAAACGTATTCATACAGGAGAGAAGCCATATCATTGTGATATCTGTGGTAAATCCTTCTCCCAGAGTAATTCTTTAACTTCACACAAGCGTGCTCATACAGGAGAGAAGCCACATCATTGTGATGTCTGCTGTAAATCTTTTATTGAAAGTGGTAAATTAACTGCACACAAGCGTATTCATACAGGAGAGAAGCCATATCACTGTGATATCTGTGGTAAATCTTTCATCCGCAATAATGACATAACTAGACACAGACGTATTCATACAGGAGTGAAACCATATCATTGTGATTTCTGTGGTAAATCTTTCATTGAAAGTGGTAAATTAACTGCACATAACCGTATTCATACAGGAGAGAAGCCATATCACTGTGATATCTGTGGTAAATCTTTCATCCGCAATAATGACATAACTAGACACAGACGTATTCATACAGGAGTGAAACCATATCATTGTGCTATCTGTGGTAAATCGTTCATTGAAAGTGGTAAATTAACTGCACACAAGCGTATTCATACAGGAGAGAAGCCATATCACTGCAATATCTGTGGTAAATCTTTCTCTCAAGGTAATTCCTTGACATCACACAAGCGTACTCATACAGGAGAAAAGCCACATCATTGTGATATCTGCGGCAAATCATTCATTGAAAGTAGTAAATTAAATTCACACAAGCGTATTCATACAGGGGAGAAGCCATATCATTGTGGTATCTGTGGTAAATCATTCTCTGAAAGTAGTAACTTAACTGCACACATACGTATTCATACAGGAGAGAAGTCATATCATTGTGATATTTGTGGTAAATCCTTCTCCCAAAATAGTTCCTTAACTGCACATAAACGTACTCATACAGGAGAGAAACCTTATCATTGTGATATCTGTGGTAAATCATTCCCTGATAATGGTGACTTAACTAAACACAAACGTTTTCATTCAGGAGAGAGACCATATCACTGTGATATATGTGGTAAATCATTCTCACAAAATAGTGACTTAACTAAACACAAACGTTTTCATTCAGGCGAGAGACCATATCACTGTGATATATGTGGTAAATCATTCTCTCAAAGTTATAGCGTAACTTCACATAAACGTACTCATACAGGAGAGAAGCCATATTATTGTGATGTCTGTGGTAAATCATTCACTGAAAGTAGTAATTTAACTAGACATGTACGTCTTCATAGAGAAGAGAAAGGAAAAGATTAATTTCTAATTGTTTCTTCTGTTAACTTCTTTTTCTTAATATTCATATTTTTCATGTAATGGAAATTACAATTCTGAAAATAAAGCATTTCCAAAAATTCCAGTTTTTTTATTTTGTCTTTCATACCTTTTCACACAAGCCTCACTTCCATGCTCCTTTCATTTCCCATGATGTAGGGATCTCTATACTAAAATTTCTCCTCCTTAAACCCTACACATTGTTCGTTGTTTAATACCACTTCCCCAATTTACTATATATTTATTTTTTTATTAGCTTTTAAATACTTCTCAAATATGTTAATGTTAGCATAAGTTATGGCTTTTTCAAACACAGGGATGCAGTAAAGTTATCAAATATTTATATAAACAATGACCTCCTGTACAAAATGGAAGAAACCACAATAGAAGAAGATTCCTCATAACAATAGTTTAGTGCCCCACAACAGAATGTCTACTCATAACCTACTTATCGTTGTTTAAATTAAACTTTGCAGAGATAAGTGTTTGAGGGTCTAGACTACAATTACCTTACTGAAATTGAGAAATGAAATATTTTTATGAGATTCTGACCCTTCTCGACTCCACCGTCTTGTTGTGAGGCTCATAGCTAATTAGGAAGAGAGTTAACCTAAAATAGATGCAGTTTGGTTTTGTGCTAGGTAGAAGTACTACTGATGTTATCTTCTTTGTAAGGCCAGTGCTGGAGAAGAACTTAGCAAAAATTAAACCTCTATACTTGAGATGGAGAAAACCTTTGACAGGTTCCCTCACTTCCTTGTTCAGTGGTTAATGCAGAAGCTAAGGATAGAGTTGTTGGTGTGAGCCATACAAACTATGTACAGGGATGCTGTCAGTAAGATGAAAGTTGGTAATGTGTGTAGCAATGAATTTAGTAAGCAAGTAGGAGTTCCTGATGGATCAGTTCTCACTCCCCTCTAATTTATCATAGACCTTCTAGCCATAGCAGAGGAATTTAAGACTGGATTCCCTTGGCAGCTCCACTATGATGATAACCTTGTTCTTATAGCTGAATTTCTACTAGAATTAGAGAATGAATATAAGGTGTGGATGCAACGTCTGTATTCAGAGGGCCTTAGAGTTAATTTAACAAAACCCAAAGTACTAGCATGTAGGAAAGTAGACAAATCACTAATCTCTTCTAGGAGATGGCCTTGATTGATATGTTGGAAAGGTGTAGGGAGAAATTCCATATGCCGCCTTGAATGTATATGCTTGCCGGTGTATGTATATATTTCTGTTTGCATGTATGCTGGTGTGTTGATATATCAGGCTGTGTAAAAAGTAAGCAACGTTTTGAAACATGAAATTCACCACAATATATTTCAACAATGCGGAAATTTTATTCATCAAAGTAAATACCATTAAAATCAACACATTTTTGCGAACGAGTTACAAGTTTGTTTATTCTGCTAACATAAAAATCTGGAGTTCTGGAGCTGATGAACTCTTTGAATGCACTTTCAACATCAGTTTGATTTTTGAACTCCTTCTCTTGCAGGAAACCATGAAGGTGCTTGAAAAAGTGGTAGTCAGTGGGAGAAAGGTCTGGGGAATAAGCTGGGTGGGGAAGAACTCCGTAACCAAGTTCCCTCAACTTCTGGAGCATCATTAGTGAAATGTGTGGTCAAGCATTGTCCTGAAGAATTATTGGTCCTCTTCTGTTGACCAGTCTGGGATGGAGGAGCAGCAGTTTGTAACTGAAATTGGAAGTACCCTGTCATCCACCATATTCACCAGACCTTGCACCAACTGATTATCATGTTTTCCAGGCATTAGACAACTTTTTGCAAGGAAAAAAATTCAGATCTGAAGAAGATGCAAAAAAATTTGCCTTCCTACAAATTATTAGCCTAAGTTGAGGTTCACCGGAAGAAAAAGGTAGTAACAAGAGTTAGCTGCCGTGGTTCATGTAAAAACACACGCATGCGCACTAGATATATTTCCGTTTCCATCTTGACGTTAGTTTAATTGTTGGTGGAATGAATTTCTGTTCATTAACTTTTAATACATTTCTCAGTTATTACAAATGCACTTATAACAACGTTATCCTTTATGAAACTTTTCCGTGAGTATTAAACAATGATAATATTTCATCAGTAGACTTTTTGATTGGTTGGGTTTCTCCTACCTTTTATGTATCAGAAATGTCTATAAATTGTGCAAGATTTAGCTGCTATTTCTTGCTATGGATGAGAGTTGTCTATGAATTAAGCGAGATTTGGTTGCTGTTTCTTGTTATGGAAGAGATATGTCTATGTTTTGTGCCAGATTTGGCTGCTATTTCTAGCTATGGAAGAGATGTCCATGATTTGTGCGAGATTTGGCTGCTATTTCTAGCTGTGAATGAGAGATATCTATTATTTGTGCAAGATTTGGCTGCTATTCCTAGCTATGGAAGCTACATCCTCCATCGTTGCCGTGTTTGTTGTGTTTTAGTTTGAGAAAAAGGCACTATCATGCTATTAGCTGTCAGAAGTGAAAGTGCTCACTGCTAGTGAAGTATCTGTCTGTCTGCCTGAATGCCTGTCGATTCTTTGGCTACTGACAGCTAATACCATGACTGGCCGGAGCGAGCTATATGTCTGTCTGTCTGTCTCTCTCTCTCTCTCTATCTATCTATCTATCTATCACTCGAATGTTCGCGCGTCCGCACTAGCTAGTCGTGAGTGGTCGATCCTATTATTTTTAAACTTCAAACTTCATTTGTTTTCTATTTTGATAAATTCTCTCTGTTGAAAATTATATTTTTATATTTTAAATAATTTGCAATTTCAGGAAATATGTTTTTATATTAAATTTGTGTTTTCTACTCACGACTAGCTAGCGCGGACGCGCGAACTTTCGAGTAATAGATAGATAGAATGAGAGACAGACAGACATATAGCTCGCTCCGGCCAGTCATGGTATTAGCTGTCAGTAGCCAAAGAATCGACAGGCCAGCAACAGGCAGACAGGCAGACACTTCACTAGCAGGCAGTGAGCACTTTCACTTCTGACAGCTAAAAGCATGATAGTGCCGAGAAATATTCTCAAATACACCCCAACCACTGAAATGTTGAGAAACCAATACTTTATTATTATTTATCGAATGTTTCTTGTTATAACTACCGAAGTGTGCTCACTCAACTAGCAATTTGTTTCGTCATAACTTTGTGAAAAATGGATATTTTTGGTAATGAAGTTTTCTAGAAATACTTTTCAGACAATGTAGATTACGAATATGTTCGAATTTGTTGTGAAAAAAATATAATTGGGAGAAAGGGTTAGATAATTCTGTCTTCGACTTTGTTTCTTCATATGTTTTAACGATGTAATTTCCGATTATGTTGAAAAATTACATTGCTTTGAGGAATTTGTGAAATGAATATTATTTGTAATGAAATTAAATCTTCCAGAGATATCAAAACTTCAAGTTTCCTATTGGTAATCAAAAATCGATTTCTAATTATTCCCTGGGGTAGCCTGATCCCGATTTCAAATTCCCTCTGCACTGTCCGTGTTGATTAATTCTAATGCATACAACTGTTATGACGTGATGCAGATCAGTCACAGGGAATATTGTGTGTCGCATATATCTACGTACAGCTCTATATCTGTTTACTCTGTCTTTTATGCTTTTCTCATTGCAAGCTTTCATCCTCTGTATATTTATCACATTCTCTCTCACTCTTTCTCTATATATGTATATCTCTCATGCTGATATTTGTATGTGTGTTGAATCTGTAATTTTTAAGTAGCTTCTGTGTCTTACACTGTTTTTTTTTTATAATTTCAGAATATCAAATGACCTTGTGATAAATGAAGATACATTCTCATTATTTATCATGTTTTGAAGACAAAGAAAATGCTATAGAAAACAGATATATAATACCATTTCTATAAAGTTATGATTGCATTCCAGTGCAATATATGCTTTGTGATTATTACCAAAAGTTCCATGCATTTCTGACTAGAGTGTCTACAAAACGAATTTATGTGCAAGTTAAACATGGATAAATTGAGAAAAGAGTTCTGAGATAAAGGTAACACTGGACAGAAATACAGTGATTGAAATATTGGCAAGGCATAACCTATAAGAATAAAATAAAGAAATATATGTGTGTGTATATATATATTTATCATCATCATCATTATTATTTATATATATATATTGATTTGAAAAGAAAAATTATGGAAAAAAGCGAGAAACTTGCCGAATTGATTTTACCTGAAGACATAATAAAAGAGAGAAGTAAATTATCCTATGACTGTAATATCTGTGAAAAGACATTCTCTCTAAAAGGTAACTTGACTAAACACAAACGTATTCATACGGGAGAGAAGCCATATCATTGTGATATCTGTGGTAAATCTTTCTCTGGAAGTACTGCCCTGACAATACATATACGTATTCATACAGGAGAGAAGCCATATAACTGTAATATCTGTGACAAATCATTTTCTCAAAATATTGACTTAAATAAGCACATTCGTATTCATACTGGGGAGAAGCCATATCACTGTGATATCTGTGGTAAATCATTCTCTCAAAGTGCTGTCTTAATTACACACAAACGTGTTCATACGGGAGAGAAGCCATATCACTGTGATATCTGTGGGAAATCATTCTCTCGAAGTTATCACTTGACTTCTCACAGACGTATTCATTCAGGGGAGAAGCCATATAGCTGTGATATCTGTAGTAAATCATTCTCTGAAAGTAGTGTTTTAACCAAACACAAGCGTATTCATACAGCAGAGAAGCCATATCATTGTGATATCTGTGATAAATCATTCTCTGTAAGTAGTTACTTGAGTAAACATAAGCATATTCATACAGGAGAGAAGCCATTTCACTGTGATATCTGTGGTAAATCTTTCTCTGCAAACAGTGATTTAACTAGGCACAAAGTTATTCATACAGGAGAGAAGCCATATCATTGTGATATCTGTGGTAAATCATTCTCTGTAAGTAGTTACTTAGTTGAGCACAAAAGTTTTCATACAGGGGAGAGGCAATATCTCTGTGATATCTGTGGTAAATCATTCTCCAAATTTGGTACATTAACTAGGCACATTCGTAGTCATACAGGAGAGAAGCCATTTCATTGTAATATTTGTGGTAAATCATTCTCTGGGAGTAGCGACTTTACTAAACACAAACGTATTCATTCAGGAGAAAAGCCATTTCACTGTGATATTTGTGATAAATCATTCTCACAAAGTTATAACTTGACTTCTCACAAACGTATTCATACAGGAGAGAAGCCACATCACTGTGATATCTGTGGTAAATCATTCTCTGCAAGTAGTAACTTAATTTCTCACAAACGTATCCATACAGGTGAAAAGCCATATGTTTGTGATATCTGTAGTAAATCATTCTCTCAAAGTAGTGACTTAACTAAACACAAACGTATTCATACAGGAGAGAAGTCATATCACTGTGACATTTGTGGTAAATCTTTCTCTGAAACTCATAAGTTAAATAAACATACATCTATCCATATGTAAGTGCAACTGTATCAATGTCTAAACTTATAGCAACAATAACAAACCTTTTAAGTATCAACTGATGTAAGCATTTTGCTATATAAGTAGCTAATCCACTCAATGTATCACCCACTTTTTATGTTTGACATTTACTGATGCCAACCGCTTAGTGTCAAACTGATCACATTTTTAAATGAAATTTCTGCAAAATGTTTGCAAAGGTGTAGAGTACATAGTGTTTTTATTTCAAACAATTATTTTTAAAAAATTGTGAAAATCTAAAGTTATGGAAATTGAAGATGATGATGAAACTGTGGTGGGATTGAGGAAGATTGGAAACTCCCCTAGAAAATTTTTTTTTTTCAAATCTTTATGAAGATAATCATAATGTAAGTCCTCAAAAACTTATCTCCCCAAAGCTTAATTAAAAAAAATCTCATCTTTGTAAGATATACATTTTTCTGAAAGGTATGAAGCAAATCCTGTGGGGCATGGTTGTGTAGTTATGGCCATAAATGAACATCTCATATATACATACAGGCAGGAACACTGACATTCTTACATATACATACATTCCTTTATTTTTAAACATATAAAGTTTTATAACATATTACACTTATAACCACCCACACATGTGCACACATTATATATATATATATATATATATATATAAAGCAAAGTTTGTTTCTTTGTTGATTGCTGAAAACACTAAATAAAATTGATAATATTTCAAGTTTTTCATGTCATTTCAATTAATTCCACCATTCCACAGAGGAAAGTCATGAAACGAAGAGTGTGGGTCACTTCCTAGCAAGTTGAGGTTCACCTTTAATGAATCCATGCCACTGGAACTTCTAAGTTTGACGACAATATATATATATGTGTGTGTGTAATGTATGTATGTATTTTATTGAATACAGAGTTGTGTGTTTGTCACTATCCTATGAATGGTGATATTCTTCTCCAATCTTCTGTGTAAACATTGCTATGAAACAGGTTTGTGTTAAAACGATGATGATGTTCTGTAAAAGAGGAACCTGCTAAGAAAAGCCAGGACATAAAGTCATAAACAGCAACTAATTGTTATCATTATCATCGTTTAAACAGTCACTGTTCCATGCTTGCCTGGGTCAGACTAGATTCATGGAGCAAGAATTGTTATGGTCAGATGCCCAAACTGTCACCAATAACCCTCACTGGTTTCCGATCAAGGTAATGTCTCAGACATCATATGATGTCTGAACAAAAACACACAAACATGCATGACACTATGCTTTCAGTTTCCATCAATGAAATCCATGCACAAGGTTTTGGTTACACTGTTGCTTTAGTAGAAGATACTTGCTCATGGTGCTATACTGAGACTGAACCCAAAATGACATGTTTGGTAAACAAACTCCTTAACTACAGACATGCCTCTTTTTTCCTTTTTTTCATTCCTGCACTTGTCTTTTCTCACTCTCTTGTTCTTCATATTGTATTATCCTGTTGCAGCAAGTGATATGAGCCCCAGTAGTTATCAGGATGCTATAAGCTGAAGGTCCACGTTTACTCTCCTGCATGCCACATTTAATTCCTCTCATGCCCAACTCTTCTCTCAACACAGTTGTGTTTTGTTGGTTGCACACACACTGATGTTGCAAATCCAACACAGTGTACTACCTTCATTCCTCTCCAGTCTATGCATGTCCTCCACACTCAGAGCCCATGTATCACTACCATGTAGTATAGCCATTCTCACACAAGGTTCCAGAGGCAATTTCTATGATATGGCTAACTAACTCCTAGCGGGGATATTGCTGGTGCTACTCCTACCGAATCAGAGTAGACTGAGATCAATAGTGACTAAGAGGTGGTTCCACACTTTTCAAAACCCTGAACCAGGTCCCCACTACTGGATATAGTTTTAAGTCATACCCAGAGCTTGTATGTGAGTGCTTATATACATACATATATATCATTATTATTATTATTCAGTGAGAGAGCAGTGCATGCCATCAAAGTGACACAGAGGTACAAATACACAAAGCCCAGTATATCCATCATGTCTACCTCTCTTGTTGGGGTGCCAGGCAAATGCATCACAACCATATGTGCGGGACACAGTGATCTCATATCAAGATAGTGCATGACCTTGCAGGTGGAGCCTATTCAGAATTTTCTTCCGGTTGAATAGCCCATCCCACTCAAATGGTCCCTGAATAAGGGTTGTTTAAGGATGTTTGCAGTTGTGTCACTCTCATGCCCAACTTTCCTCTCAACACAGTTGTGCTTTGTCAGTCACACACACTGATGTTGCAAATCCAACAGAGCATACTACCTTCCTTCCTCTCCAGTCTATGCATGTTATCCACATTCAAAGCTCATGTTTCACTACCATGTAGTATAGCCATTCTCACACAAGCATCATACAATCTTTCACTCTGAGACAGAATCCTTTTGTTATCAACAAAGGTAGGTAGTCAGTCACTCTCTGAACTTCCTCCATCTTATTCTAGAAACAATACTTTCATAGCATCTACCACCATTACTAATTTGGTCACCTTAGTAGCAGAAACTATCTACTAACTTAAGAAAGCATCCTGGACATTTGATAGAATCTAAGTCCTTCATGCACTTCAGGCTTATTGTTCCAGCGCATCTACCACGCACGAAAGTGACCTTGTCTGTTAACCTACCTGAGATTCCAATGCCTCTCTTATGCATCCATAGCTCCCACTTGGTGCAGCAAATGGAATTAGTTCTCACTCCTTTCCTACATATTGAGCAGGGCCATTTTCCTGCTTTCTTGCTAGGTAATGATACCTATTTAATTTTATATGTACTGGCTCGTGTTATGTTAATTTTTGAATGTCGCAGGGGCATTCAAATGAAAGAATGCACACAGTGTAATGTAATGAATATTTCAAAAATAAACGTTTTGTGTTAAGTCTGGCTGAAGAGCCTTGAGTATGTTTATCATACAGAAAATAAAATCAATTGATCCCGGAATATACACATTCCTTATTTCTGTAGTTCATACAAGGTAAGCCTATTTCTGTTATGTTTGTTGCATCCACCGTGTGTATTTTAATAGTGAATAATTTGTGGTTTTAGATAGCTTTGTTTAGTAAGTGATATTTTAATACCCTACTGAATTTTGTTTGTATTTTTACCTATAAATATATAAATTTACAAGCCACTTTATTATTATCATTATTATTAACAATAGTCATGATACCTATTTAATTTTATATATATATACACATATCATCATCATTTGATGCCTGATTTCTATGCTGGCATGTATTGGACAGTTTCTAAGGAGCTGCTGAGCCAGAAGACTGCACCAAGCTCTTTGGTATGTTTCTATGGCTGAATGACCTTCGTAATACTAACCATTTTACAGTGTAATGGATGTATATGTCCAAGCTAACATGTAGAGATACTGAAACCAAAATCTTGTCTTTGAGAAGATATGCCTGTGCCTATTTATGTTGTAAATACACACAAACATATCTATTGAGTGTGTATGTGTGCATGCACACACATATGATAGGAAGAAATCTTTTATTTCCATAAATGTGTTACATACTGGTGTCATGCAACTGGTACCTGTGCCAGTGGTACGTAAAGCACCCATTACATTTTCGGAGTGGTTGGCATTAGGAAGGGCATCCAGCCATAGAAACCATGCCAAACCAGACCGGAGTCTAGTGCAGCCCCTCAGCTTGCCAGCCCTGGTCAAACCATCCGACCTATGCCAGCATGGACAACGGATGTTAAGTGTTGACAATAATTCTGAAAAATACTGTTAAATATAAGAGGAATCAATTCATAAGGTCTACAAAGGACACTGACTGGTTTTCACTTGTCTTATATTTTACTACTTTCTCAGAAGCAGTTGGCACATTGTTGTACTCAAGACTTGCCCACCACAGCAGAGTTGATATTGGTGTTAATGCCACATAAAAAGCACAGGGGTTGGTCTCACATAAAAGCACCCAGTACACTCTGTTGAGTGGCTGGTGTGAGGAAGGGCATGGAACCGTTAGAAACCATATCAGAACAGGCAATGAGGCCTGGTGCGACCCCTGGCCTTTACAGCTCTGGTCAAACAGGCCAACCCATGCCAGCATAGAAAACTGATGTTAAATGATTATGATGATGATGTTCCAGAAATGTATTTCACCACACCATTAGATCAGTGTGATGATAAATATTTTGTGGGACATAAACATCAACCGCTTTAAAAAAAAAATTAATAAATGAAAAAAAAAACAGTATTAGACTTTATTAATTATAGCTTTTCCCAAATATAACAACATTAGTTTCAGATCAATATTTTTTCAAAACGAATTCAAAAGCGAGAAGAAATTGCTTTTATTAAAAATATCCCAGAGATAAGTTATCTCACCTATGAAAATATAGCCGTAGTGAAATAAAATGTAGTATTGGGAGGCAGTTACCACACACTGTTGTATCTCCTTTTTTACATGAATACATTTACAGATACAGATGGGTAATTTTTTATCTTATAGAGGAATTTTAGCCAAAATCTATATCACGGTATGCTGTGGGAGATAACTAAAGTGTGTTGCATCAAGAAGGGTCAACCAGCTGTAAATGACAGCACAAAATACAGTGCCACAATGTGTCAGTTATTGATGTGATTAAAACCCACAAGGCTATTCACATTATAGGTAAAAATTAAAATATTTGTTGTTGCTATGAACTTTTACATTGATATAGTTATACTTGTATATGAATATATACATGCCTACATAAGAAGCTACTTTCAGTGAAAGATTTACCATATACATCAGTGACATGGTTTCTCTCCTCTAAGAATATGTTTGCATTTAGCTAATTGAAGACTTCCAGAGAATGATGTGCCATAGATATCACAATGGTATGGCTTTTATCTTGTATGAATACGTCTGTGTTTAGTTAAGTCACTGTTTTGAGAGAATGATTTGCCACAAATATCACAGTGATATGGCTTTTCCCCTGTGTGAACACGTTTGTGAGAAGTCAAGGCACTACTTGTGGAGAACGATTTAGCACAGATATCACAGTGATATGGCTTCTCTCCTGTATGAATATATATGTGTTTAGCTAAGTTATTACCTTGAGAGAATGATTTATTACAGATATTACAGTGATATGGCTTCTCTCCTGAATGAATACGTTTGTGTTTAGTAAAGTCACTACTTCTGCAGAATGATTTACCACAGATATCACAATGAAATGGCTTCTCTCCTGTGTGAATACGGCTGTGTCTAGTCAATGCACTACATTCAGAGAATGATTTACCACAGATGTCACAGAGATACCTCTTCTCTCCAGTGTGACTCCTTTTATGATCAGCTAAGTGATTACATACAGAGAATGATTTACCACAGATGTCACAGAGATATCTCTTTTCCTCTGTATGAATACTTTTGTGATCAGCTAAGTGGTTACTTAGAGAGAATGATTTACCACAGATATCACAGCGATATGACTTCTCTCCTGTATGAATATGTTTGTGTTTAGTCAAGACACTACTTTCAGAGAATGATTTACCACAGATATCACAACAATAGGGCTTCTCCCCTGTATGAATACGTTTGTGAGAAGTGACATGATAACTTCGAGAGAATGATTTACCACAGATATCACAGTGATATGGCTTCTCTCCTGTATGAATACGTTTGTGTGTAGTTAAGACAACACTTTGAGAGAAGGATTTACCACAAATATCACAATAATATGGTTTTTCTCCTGTATGAATGCGTATATGCCTAGTTAAGTCAATACTTCCAGTGAATGATTTACCACAAATATCACAATGATATGGCTTCTCTCCTGTATGAATACGTTTGTGAGTATTTAGGTTACCTTTTTGAGAGAATGACTTTTTACACATATCACAGTCGTATGACAATTTACTTTTCTCTTTTATCGTACCTTCAGGACAAATCATTTCCTCAGGTTTCTCACTCTTTTCCATTATTTACCTTCTCAAATCACAATGCATATATTTTTCTTGCTTTTGTTCTTATACTTTATTCTTTAAAATTATTTATACTGCTGTATTTTTGTCTAGTGTTACCCTTGTCTAAGAACTCTTGTAAATTTATTCAAGTTTAGTTTACACAATCTCATCTTGTAGACACTCCAATCAGTGTAGTACACATTTTGCTAATAATCACAGTTCAGAGTAAATATTTCACAGTAATTCTGCCATACATTTATAGAAACAGTGTTATATATCTGTTCTGTATAACATTTTTCTTCAGTCTTCAAAAGATGGTAGATAAGGAGCATGTATCTCTTGGTATCCCAAATGTCATCTGATATTCTGAAATAATAAAGAAACAACAGTGAAAGATATAGAGGTTACTTTAAAAATACAGATTAAACAGTGGAAAATCTACAACAAGTCTATAGAGATGAACTGTAGAAATAAACATTTACCTCACAACTGAACTTTTTAACTTACTAGCAGAGACACCTGACGTTGTCCATGAATGAAATATATTGGAAGAAAAAAGCAAAATATGTTGTATAGAAATTTGTTATTCTAAATTCAATTTATTCTTCAATTGAGATATAATTTATTTTTTAATTGGGAAATTAATTCTGAATTCATAATACAATAATAATAATAATAATAATAATAATAATAAAATGAAAATACAAAATTAACCACTTTTATGAAAGGAAATAAATTCTACCGCATATGTTGAAGGAAACTACGTAAGAGTTTCTGAGTAAACAACATTCATTGTTTTCTGGTTTGGAGCATAGACAAATAAGTCTTGCAAACTACCTACTCTGGAGTAACTAACAAAGTTGACCATGAGAAAAGCAAACCAGTAGATTTCAAAGACAGATCTTGAGCTTTATTAATAAACATTGCAAAGCAAAGTTGCACTGGAAATTCTACCTCAAATGACAAATCTGTTGATTGGAATTGTTGGAATGAAAACCTCTTCCCCAGAGGCACTTCCAGTGATGATGGTAGCTTCTGTCACATTAGATGATAATGAGGAAACAAAGTTGAAGTGTATGAATTATGAATAACCTCCACCACGCATTATATTTTCAGAACAAATTACCAAATAATCGTTATCTACATTACCTGAAAAGTATTTCCAGAAAATTTAATTGAAACATCCTTTATTCAGAAAGTTATGAGGAAATTAATTATTAATGGGTTGTGCATACATCGGTAGTTATATCAAGAAACAAACATTCGATAAATTATAGTAGAGTATCGGTTTCTGAACATTTCAGTGGTTGAAGTGAGAATATTTCTCGGTACTACACTCTCTGAGTGGTTGGCGTTAGGAAGGGCATCCAGCTGTAGAAACTCTGCCAAATTTAGATTGGAGCCTGGTGTTGCCATCCGGTTTCACCAGTCCTCAGTCAAGTCGTCCAACCCATGCTAGCATGGAAAGCGGACGTTAAACGATGATGATGACTACTTAAATACAGAGGTCCCGATGCATCTACGTAATCCTAACCCCTAACCCTAGTGAGTGTGCCCTGTAAAAACATCGTTAAGTCGATGCATCGAGAACTATGTATTTAAGCAGTGCCTATTTCTCAAACTAAAACGCACAAGAAACTAACGCGGCAACGATGGGGAATGTAAAAGGTAGCCTCCATTGCTAGAAATAGGAGCCAACTGTCGCACAAATCAGACATCTCAGTTAATGTTGACATTATTACCCGGAAACGAAATCGAAAAAAATATAGTGCAACGGGTGGGAAAAAAAAGGGGGAAGCAGGAAACGAATATGAAAACAAAAATGCACGGAAAGCAACAGAGGTGGGGGAAGGACTTCGGAAAATTCACAAGACCCGAGTTTTTCTCTCACAACTTTTAGGAAAATGTTTTTTTGGGGGGGGGG
>NC_069008.1:15064858-15066123 GCF_001194135.2 Octopus bimaculoides | reverse complement strand
ATACCTTTCAAACGGCATACATTACGATCATAACAAAATTTGTGGGTTCCGAAGTCCTCTCCCCACCCCTCGGAAAAGATTTTACCCACAAATTATAATCGTAACGTATGCCGTTTGAAAGGTATTAATATAAAATTTCATGTAAAAAAAAAAAACCCACCTTCATAAAAGTTATTAGGGAAAAAACACGAATCTTGTGAATTTTCCGAAATCCTCTCCGCATCCCCCATTGCTTTCCGCGCACTTTTATTTTCATATTCGTTTCCATTTTTTTTACACCCGATGCACTGTTTTTTTTTTTCGATTTCGTTTCCGAGTAATAATGTCAACATTGACCGACATCTCTCTTCCATAGCTAGAAGTGGCAGCCAAATCTCGCACAAATCATAGACACCTCTCTTCCATAGTTAGGAATAGCAACCCAATCCCGCACAAATCATAGACGGCATCATTCATTCATATAAGATAGAAGAAGCACAAAGAATCGAGACGTCAAATATCGAAAGCCTATAGAATTAGAAAGACTGAATATTTTCATTGTTTAATACTTACGGCAATGTTTTATAAAGGATAGAGTTGTTGCAAGCAAGTGAGGTAGGTGAACAATGTATTAGAAGAGTGTATTACAAAGTATTATAAATGTATTCATAAATTCAAGCAACGGACGTAAATAATTCGATGCCAAAATGGAAATAGAAGTGCGCATAGTGCGCGTGCGCGTGCGCATTTTTGAACTCGATGTTTTCAGCAGGAAACGTTTGTTACCTCCCTTAATGTTTCATGTCGGTCTTTACGTCGTCTGCATCTCATCATAACATCTCTGGGTTAAATATACGAGAAGACTTCTTTATCATGCGAATAAAGAGTACACATGTACACACGAATATATGTACAGAAACATTCATGCATAAATATATATTTACACACGCACACACACACACACACACACAGAGTATCCGCTTTCTCGTATTCGCGCAAAGCTATTGCTAGAAAAAAAAAATCATTGATATGAGTCATTGATAATGCTATGTGAGTCCCTTATATGACTCTTGAGCCTTGCCACAGATTAGCACATTGCCAGTTGGGCTGGCTGACAAAAGAAACCGGTGTCACAGTATGAAGTCTTTTCATACATACATATGTACACATGTATGTATGCAGATGTAAGTGTCTACGTATATATATATATATATATGTGTGTGTGTATATATACCGGAGTAAGCACATAAATGTGAAACAAGGTGGAAAAAAGGGTCCTCAAATAC
>NC_069008.1:15034232-15064281 GCF_001194135.2 Octopus bimaculoides | reverse complement strand
AGTATAGAGATCCCTATATCATGGGAAATGAAAGGAGCATGGAAGTGAGGCTTGTGTGAAAAGGTATGAAAGACAAAATAGAAAACTGGAATTTTTGGAAATACTTTATTTTCAGAATTGTAATTTCCATTACATGACAAACAGGAATATTAAGAAAAAGAAGTTAACAGAAGAAACAATTAGAAATTAATCTTTTCCTTTCTCTTCTCTATGAAGACATACGTGTCTAGTTAAATTACTACTTTCAGTGAATGATTTACCACAGACATCACAATAATATGGCTTCTCTCCTGTATGAGTACGTTTATGTGAAGTTACGCTTTAACTTTGAGAGAATGATTTACCACATATATCACAGGTGATATGGTCTCTCGCCTGAATGAAGACAGCTGTGTTTAGTTAAGTCACCTTTATCAGGGAAGGATTTACAACATATAATGAAAAGACTTCTCTCCTGCATCAGTACATTTACGTGCAGTTAAGGAAATGTTTTGAGGGAAGGATTAACCACAAATATCACTTCTCTCCTGTATGAATACCTATGTGTGCAGTTAAGTTACTGCTTTCAGTGAACGATTTACCACAGATATCACTTCTCTCCTGTGTGAATACGTCTGTGTCTTGTTAAGTCATTACTGCGGATGAAAGATTTACCACAGATATCGCAGTGATATGGTTTCTCCACTGTATGAATACGCTTGTGTGCAGTTAATTTACCACTTGCAATGAATGATTTACCACAGATAGCACAATGATATGGTTTCACTCCTGTATGAATACGCTTGTGTCTAGTTATGTCATTACTGCAGATGAAAGATTTACCACAGATATCACAATGATATGGTTTCACTCCTGTATGAATACGCTTGTGTCTAGTTATGTCATGACTGCAGATGAAAGATTTACCACAGATATCACAATGATATGGCTTCTCCACTGTATGAATACGCTTGTGTGCAGTTAATTTACCACTTGCAATGAATGATTTACCACAGATAGCACAATGATATGGTTTCACTCCTGTATGAATACGCTTGTGTCTAGTTATGTCATTACTGCGGATGAAAGATTTACCACAGATATCACAGTGATATGGCTTTTCTCCTGTATGAATACGCTTGTGTGCAGTTAATATACCACTTTCAATGAAAGATTTACCACAGATATCACAATGATATGGCTTCACACCTGTATGAATACGTTTATGTCTAGTTGTGTCATTACTGCGGATGAAAGATTTACCACAGATATCACAGTGATATGGCTTCTCACCAGTATGAATACGCTTGTGTGCAGTTAATATACTACCTTCAAAGAATGATTTACCGCAGATATCACAATGATATGGCTTCTCTCCTGTATGAGTACGTTTGTGTGAAGTTACACTATAACTTTGAGAGAATGATTTACCACAAATATCACACTGATATGGTCTTTCTCCTGAATGAATACGTCTGTGTATAGTTAAGTCATTATTTCGAGAGAATGACTTACCACAGATATCACAATTATAGGGTTTCTCTCCTGTATGAATACGTACGTGTGCAGTTAAATGGCTACTGTCAGAAAATGATTTACCACAGACATCACAATGACATGGCTTCTCTCCTGTATGAGTACGCTTGTGTGCAGTTAATTTACCACTTTCAATGAATGATTTACCACAGATATCACAATGGTATGGTTTCTCTCCTGTATGAATACGTTTGTGTTTAATTAGAGCACCATTTTGAGAGAATGATTTACCACAGATATCACAGTGATATGGCTTCTCTCCTGTATGAATACGTATGTGTGAAGTCAAGGTACTACTTTGAGTGAATGATTTACCACAGACATCACAGTGATATGGCTTCTCTCCTGAATGAAGACGTTTGTGTTTAGTTAAGTCACTATTTCGAGAGGCTGATTTACCACAGATATCACAATGATAAGGTTTTTCTTCTGAATGAATACGTTTGTGTTTAGTTAAGTCATCATTATCAGAGAATGATTTAGCACAGACATCACAGTGATGTAGTTTTTCTCCTGTATGTATTTCTATAATTTTCTCAATCTTTTCCATTGTTATTTTTCTCAAATCACAATATAAATATACATTCCTTGTTTTTCTTCTTGTTTAATCTTAGAAATACTTCCACTTCTGTCCACTGTTTCCCTTCTCTAGTAACACTTATGTAAATGTATCGAAGTCTGCTCAGCACTCCAGTCAGATGTGCAGAAATTTTGCTTATGATATCAAATTAGAACAAATACTTCACAGAAATCGACAACAGATTTATTGAAATACTGTTATATATCTACTTTGTACATAATTTTCTTTCAGTTTTAAAAGATGATAAATATTGAGAATATATCTTCTGTTATACCAATGCCATCTGAAATAAAGAAACAACAGTGTAAGATAAAGAGGCTGCTTTCAAAATACAGATTCAATAGTGGAAAATTTACAACATTTATATAAATAAACTTGATAAATAAACATTTACCTGAACAACTGAACTTTTTAATGTATTAAAATTTACATCACTGAATCTTCTGTGTAGCTTACATATTTGTAAACCAGAGCTACACCTTCACATTGTGTAATATTATTTAGATTAAACTGCAGAATAGCAAATAATAACATTCTTCTCTTTTAAGAAATATAATTTGACGTTGTTTAGCTGCAGATCAGTTGTGGCCCAGTATACATATGATTAAAGACATCCAATCCGTGAACATCCTGTTTTTTTCAATAGCATTGTATATCTAGGACTACATTTTCAATATTTAAGGCCACAGAGAGCTGTAATCACAATGAAGTTGTTTAAACAGGGCCTACAGTTTTTATTACTATTCAAACAAAAATAAACATTGATGAATGAAGAAAAGACAGCCGAATGAATTAATAAAAAAAAATGTAATTGGCCTGGCAGTGGTTAAGAAGTTTGATTCTCAACCACAGTGCAGTACCTTCAACAAGTGTCTCTTACAATAGCATCAGTGGCATGTGTGTGTGTTCTTGGTCTGACATCCCCTGATAGATATAAACAAGAATCAACATGTCATTTGATCCCAGTCTTCCATGGAAACATGTCAGGATACGGTGAAATATTACCTTGCTTGAGGACTGGTGACAAGAAGGACATCTGCCCATAACAATTCTACGTCTATGAATTCTGTCTGAGCCGAGCAAGCATGGAAAAATACTTTTTCAAATCATAATATTGACGATAATTATATTTCATTTATGGAGGAGTTTTTCTTAGCAAGTCCTTTTCCAGAATGTCATAATCATCATCATCACCATTTTACTGTGTAACTTTTAATGCCTGCATGGGTCAAATCCTTACCTGATTCCGAGCAAAGTAATATTCTCTCATAACATGTTTACACAGACAATTGAAAAAGAATGACACTGTCCATATAATAGTGCACTTATCTACAACTATAATATGATGTGAATGAACACAAACACACACATATATCTATTTATATGATAGGCTCCTTTAAGATTCCATCTACAAATTATTAAGTTCAATGAAAAGAAAACTAAGTATCTACTCACCACTACCACCACCATCATCATCATCATCATCATTATTATAGCTTTCAGTAACAAAGTTTAGTCTAAGTTATTTGCCAACCAAGAATATTTTCATCGCATTTCAGATTTTTGTTTCATATTCCTATCTAGTTTGCTTGCCACTGATGTATCCGGATACTCTGACAATACAAAGCTCGAATAACAAATAGCAGGAAAAAGTAATAACTATCCACAGATATACTTTGCTTAGTTATTTCACTTTCATTCAAAAATCTATTTTTCAGTCTCTAGTACTGTTAACATGATATCTAATATAAGCCTCCTTTCTTCCATCCAGTCATCGATGTAGTTGTCAATGTGAATAGATAGATAAATAGAAGACATAAAAACTTGACCAAGATGTTATTTTCTTGTCAGTCCCAATAATATATGTTTAAAATTTCCTGCTCTCTTTTTCTTTCAACTAATTTTTTAAGCATGTCAGTATTTTTCTTCACATTATCATTTCTCTCTCTTTCTCTTTACCTCCCACTTCCACTAATGTGGCAGGCAGTCTAATACTCTCCCATTCTTTGCCTCTCACTCTCAAAACAACTGCCCTCTTCTCTCTCTTCCTGCCTTTCTTTCACCTTACCAACAGAACACCAACCCTCTACTAAACATTGGATTTCTAACTCTTTATATATCTCCCTTCAGCTAACTTTCTAACCATGTAATAATTATTATTTTCCACATCTCTATTTTAGCTTCTATAACTAGGAATAGCAGCCAAATCGGTTATTTTTCAGATTAACACCAGCACGATCTTCACTAGGGGGTTAGGGTTTGGGAATTCCGTCCGTGACCCTAACCCTAACACCCTAGTGAAGATCGTGCGGGTGTTAACCTGAAAAATTACCGACATTTCTCTTCCATAGCTACAAATAGCAGCCAAATCATGGATATCTCTCTTCCATAGCAGCCAAATCATGTACATCTCTCTTCCATAGCTAGAAATAGCAGCCAAATCATGGACATCTCTCTTCCATAGCTAGAAATAGCAGCCAAATCATGGATATCTCTCTTCCATAAAAGACCGAAGAGACACAAAGAATCAACATTTCAAAAACCGAACGTCTCATATATTTAAGATAAAAGATTGAATATTTTCGTTGTTTAATACTTACGTGAATTATTGATACGGACAGCGTTACTATAAACTGTGTGTGTGTTGGTTGAGATATGAATTAAAAGGAGATGAAGAGAAATTCATGCGACGAACATTTCTAATCTGATGCCAAGAAACGAAGGTACGTGTATTGCGCATGCGCATTTTCATATGTAATACTTTCAGTGGATGACACTTGTTATCTCCCTTTATGACATCTGATTAAATGTTAATGGGTATCACTATGGATTTTTGAAAGTATCTAAATGTATTGGGTTGTCCGGAAAGTTCGTGCCGATTTTTAAAGGAAAGAAAAAGGTCAATAAATTGACCATTACATTTTTAACCAACCAAATATGAACCATTTTGTTGCACAATGCGTTTCCATCTTTCCTTTAACTTGAAAATACCCTCTTCCCAGAATTGAGATGGTTTCATGGCAAATAAGTCGAAAGGTAAGCTACTAGAAATCGGCACGAACTTTCCGGACAACTCAATAATTTCTACTTCACTTTTCCTTTGAGAGGAGCATCCAAAAAAGAAATATTTTCCTGCCACATTTGTGAAATTTCGATGAATATTTTGAGGAATATGACAAGTCAACAAATTTGTCGAATTTTGCCTAATTTGACTAAATAATTCAGTAGCCAGTACTGTTTCGATATGACTAGACCGAATACCGCTGCCTGAAATCTGTGTGTACTGCCATGAAATCTTACAGTGCATTTCAAAGTGTAACATCTTGCATTAAAATTGATTTATCTCTGCTTGTATCTCTCAATGTACCCTGCTTTGGTATGTGTTGCACACCTACCCAATTATTATCTCATTTGTCCCTTGCCTGGACTTGTGTGTACTGCCATGAAGTCTTACAGTGCATTTCAAAGTGTAATATCCTGCATTAAAATTGATTTAATCTTTTTTACTGCTGGAAACCCCCTCTGCCTGGTACTGGCATTTATATGAACAATGTAGACAAAAGACAAGTATGAAATAGCATAATACATAAATTCTTTATTTATTAAAATTATCTTCAGTTGTAGAAGAAGTATCATAATTACCAAATTGTAATCGATTAGCATATTCAATATTCAAATATACCAGAACATATTAAGAATAAAGTTGCTTCTTGTTATTCTTTGTATACACGAGGATTTATCATCATTTGAGAGATAACAGCACAGATCAACAAACCATTTCTGGTCTCTCTGCTGTCATTACACACTGCGATTCTCCTTTGTTTAGACACTTTGGTTTACTGAGTGTTCTCTACATTCACATGTACACGCCTCTGGTGCTAGTACAATGACAGAGAGCACCCACTTCATGCTAACAAACTGTTTGACAGAGCTGTGCAGACAATTGTCTGTTGTGGCATGGTTTCTATGACTGGATGCCCTCCCTACTGCCAACTACTTAAGTTGTGCTTTTTATATGCCACTGGCATGGGTGTGTTTACACAGCACTAGCACGGCTGCTTTAAAAAGTGCATGGGCACTTTTTAAGTGGCACCAGCACCTGAAAACACAAGTCGCTCCCTAGAGCAGTGGAAGAATATTATTTTCTTGAACAAGTCATTCTTTACCTTATTTTCGACCACTGGCCGAGTATACGTGTGGAGACAGCCAAAAGAAGCATTTGATCCAGACTGCTAAACATGGAGGAAGATCTGTGATCATCTCCATGTCTAGTTAACTTACAACTTTCAGAGAATGATTTATAACAGACAATAAAATTATATGGTTTCTCTTCTGTATGAATACGTTTGTGTTGTAGCTAAAGCACTATTGACAGAGAATGATTTAACAAAGATACCACAGTGATAGGGTTTCTCTCCTCTGTGTGTACATTTGTATGAAGTCAAAGCATGACTGTCAAACAATAATTTAGCACAGATAACACAGCTTCCCTCCTGTATGAAAACATTTGTATTCAGTTAAGTCACTACTGTTAGAGAATGATTTACTACAGGTAGCATGATGGTATGGCTTCTCTCCTGTATGTTTGTATTTAGCTAACAGATGACTTTCACAGAATGATTTACCACAAATATCACAATGGTATGCTGTCTATCCTGTATGAATACGTTTGTGTTTACTTAAGTTACTATTCTGAGAGAATGATTTACCACAAATATCACAGTGATATGGCTTTTCCCCTGTGTGAATACGTTTGTGAGAAGTCAAGGTACAACTTGTAGAGAATGATTTACCACAGATATCACAGTGATATGGTTTCTCTCCTGTGTGAATACGTTTGTGTTCAGTTAAGTTATTACCTTGAGAGAATGATTTACCACAAATATCACAGTGATATGGCTTCTCGCCTGAATGAATACGTTTGTGTTTAGTAAAGTCACTACTTCTGCAGAATGATTTACCACAGATATCACAGTGAAGTGGCTTCTTCCCTGTATGAGTATGGTTGTGTCTAGTTAATGCACTACAATTAGAGAATGACGTACCACAAATATCACAGAGATATCTCTTTTCCTCTGTGTGAATACTTTTGTAATTAGCTAAGTGATTACTTACAGAGGATGAGTTATCACAGTGAAATGGTTGCTCTCCTGTATGAATATGCTTGTGTTTAGTCAAGACACTTCGTTGAGAGAATAATTTACCACAAATATCACAATGATATTGCTTCTCTACTGTATGAATATGCCTGTGTACAGCTAAGTTACTACTTTTACTAAATGATTTACCACAAATATCACAGCAATATGGCTTCTCTCCTGAATGAATACGTTTGTGAGAAGTGACGTGATAACTTCGAGAGAATGACTTGCCACAGATATCACAATGATATGGCTTCTCTCCTGTATGAATACGTATGTGTGTAGTTAAGACGATACTTTGAGAGAATGATTTACCACAGATATCACACTGATATGGCTTCTCCCCTGTATGAACACGTATGTGCCTAGTTAAGTCAATACTTCCAGTGAATGATTTATCACAGATGTTACAGTGATATGGTTTCTCCTTCTTATGAGTACATTTGTGAGTATTTAGGTGACCTTTCTGAGAGAAGGACTTTTTACAGATATCACAGTCATAGGGAAATTCCCTTTTCTCTTTTACCATGCTTTCAGGAAAAATCAATTTCTTAAATATCTCACTGTTTTCCATTATTATTCTTCTGAAATCAAAATGCATATATTTTCCTTCTTTGTTCTGATGATTTATTCCTTACAAAGGCTCCTACCACAGAATTTCTTTTGTCAATTTATGTTAAAAACATGTTGACTCATCAACTCTTCACTGCAGACTATGATGCAGAGAATGTTGCTAATAATTACAGATCAGAGCAAATATTTCAAAGGAATTCTGCTGAAGACTTATAGTAACTGTGTTATATATTTGCTCTGCATAATATTTTCCTTTGGTCTTCAAAAGATGATAAATACTGAGAATGTATCGTCTGTTATGCCAATGTCATTTGATATCCTGAAATAATAAAGAAACAACAGTCTAAGATAAAGAGGCTGCTTTAAAAATACGGATTCAACATTGGAAAATTTACATTTCTTTAGAGACAAACTTTAGAAATAAATTCTATTGTGTCTGGAGAGAATCATTTTCTTTTAGTGCCTTATAATTTAACACATTCACTGGTAAAGTTTCCACTCATTCACTTATTTATTTTTCTAAAATTTTTGTTGTGTCTTGCAACTTTTTCAATAGTTGTTGACTCTGTCTGTTATCCAAGCTACGTTAGAAATAAATATTTACCTAAAGAACCAAAACTTTTAAATTTATTAAAAATTTACATCACAGGATCTTGTGTTTTGCCTATACATTTGTAACCTGTAGCTATTCCTTCATATTGTGTAACATTTAGATCAAATCACAGATTAGTGGATCATAACATTCTTTTTTCTCCTGAAATGCAATTGTTTAACCTTGAGGTTGCTCAAGGCTAATCAATATTAACAAAAAATATGACTGGTGTGGCTGTGTGGTCAAGACGTTTTGGGTTCAGTCCCACTGTGTGGCAACTTGGGCAAGTCTCTTCTACTATAGACCAAGGTAAACCTATGTCTTGTGAATGAATTTCATAAACAAACATCACCAAATTATTTTGTTTTCAATCTTCCATGGAAACATCTCCTGATATGGGGAAATACGTTTTGCTTAGAAACAGAGATTAGCGACAAGAAGGGTATCAGGTGGTAAAAATTCTGTCTGAACCAAGCAAGCATAGAAAAGTGGCTGTTCAAATGATAATAATGATGACAATTATACATAATTTATAAACCAGCTTTTCTTAACAGGGAGATCTTTTGCACAATTTTGTCATCACTTCACTGTTCACCTTTCCATGCTCGAATGGGTCAAAACCTCACTTGTTTCCTAGCAACATAATAATTCTCTATTGCAGGACAGTGATACTCATTTGAAACTATCACACAATGTGAATACAGATATGCAGTCATATGCATTATATATATATATATATATATATATATATATATATATATATATATATATATATATATATATATATATATGGTGAAGGGGAGCAGAACAAGGTGTTTTTACTGTATTTTTGACTTTCAGAACAAATACATTTTTTACAATTGTTCACAACCTTAGAAACACTATATCAGCTATATAGGGTTTCCAGCGAAAGTAAAGAATACATACACTCGGTGTTTAGGGTTCTTGTTACGCCGAAAACGGATGGTGTACGTATTCTTTACCTGCGCCGGGTTTCCGGGTATAAATTTGACAGTTCGCATAAAAATTTCTCATCCAAAAATAAATGTATTTGCTTTTAAAATTAAAAAATATATATATTAACTAACTTATGGCTGGGAGATGACAGTTCACTCAAAGTAGCCGCCCTCGGTTTCCAGAATGGCCTCAAGCGAGCTTCGAAACCAGATACACACTTCCCTTACTGTGTCCCTAGGAAAATCTTGCAACACCTCCTTGATCTTTGCCATCAAATCGGTCTTAGTTTTGCAGGCAGAGAGATTAGTGTCTTTCTCAACTGCGCCCCATACATAATAATCCATGGGACCATAATCGGGGGTATTAGGAGGTTCGAAATTGGATTTGTCTTGAGGCCATGGCGGAAGCTGAGTGCCGTTATTTTAAGTTAACTGTTGACTCCCAACCATAAACTAGTTGATATTTAAAAATTTTTCTTCAGATACTCCTCACTCTCATCTGAGAGGGGTTTTTCTTTCTGTTTCTCCTTTTTTTCCTTTATTGCCTTGCTAGAAATAGCAACCATATCTCGCATAAATCATGGACATCTCCCATCCAAAACAAACGAGAGAAACACAAAGAATCGAGTCGTCAAAAACTGAACGTCTCCAGTGTTAGAAGGTGAAACATTTTCGATGTTCAATACTTACGAAAATGTTTTATAGGTTAGAGATCTTATAACTATGTCTGGTAGTTCAGAAACGTATTATCAGCGGTAAAGTGATGACCCTTCGTCGAACATTCTGACGTTAAGATGAAATACGAGTACTAATAGTGCGCATGCGCATTTCTTATGAAATATTTCCGTCAACTAATTCGTGTTATTCCCCTTTATCTTTATACTGTCTGTATGTATCTTTTACCTTTTTGCCATTAAACTGTGGCCATGCTGGGGCACTGCCTGGAAGAATTTTTAGTCGAATGAATCGGCCCCAGCATTTTTTCTTTTTAAGCCTGGTACTTGTTCTTTCGGTTTCTTTTTGTCGAGCCTATACATTACAAGGACGTAAAAACAATAATATCGCTAGAAATAGCAACCATATCTCGCATAAATCATACACACACACACACGCATAGATAGTTATGGCCGGTCTATGGGGCTACCCTGGGTTTCATGTCCATACAGCGCTTAGCTCTAGAATGTTTCTTCATGTGTGTGTGTATATATATCTATATATAGTGGAGTCAACAAGAAGGGGTACAGTTGCTATCATTAACATATTTTGAGAAGCATTTAAAATCTAATAAAAAAAATAAATATATAGTAAATTGGGGAAGTGGTACTCAACAAAGAACAATGTGTAGGGTTGACGGAGGGGAAGTTTCAGTATAGAGCTCCCTCCATCATGAGAAATGAAAGGAGCAAGGAAGTGAGGCTTGTGTGAAAAGGTATGAAAGACAAAATAAAAAACTGGAATTTTTGGAAATACTTTATTTTCAGAATTGTAATTTCCTTTATATGAAAAACAGGAAATATTAAGAAAAAGAAGTCAACAGAAGAAACCATACAAACTACACTTTTCCTTTCTCTTCTCTCTGAATACATTTGTGCGCAGTTAAATTACTACATTTAGTAAATGATTTACCACAGACATTACAATAATATGGCTTCTCTCCTGTATGAGTACGTTTGTGTGAAGTTACACTATAACTTTGAGAGAATGATTTACCACAAATATCACACTGATATGGTCTTTCTCCTGAATGAAGACGTCTGTGTTTAGTTAAGTCATTATTTTGTGTGAATGATTTACCACAGATATCACAGTGATATGGTCTCTCTCCTGTATGAATACGTACATGTGCAGTTAAATGACTACTATCAGAGAATGATTTACCACAGACATCACAGTGATATGGCTTCTCTCCTGAATGAAGACGTTTGTGTTTTGTTAAGTCACTATTTTGAGAGAATGATTTACCACAGATATCACAATGATATGGCTTTTCTCCTGTATGAATACGTACATGTGCAGATAAAGCACTTTTTCGAGGGAATGGTTTACTACAAATATCACAGTGATATGGTTTCTCTCCTGAATGAAGACGTTTGTGTGCAGATACCTCACTACTGCTAGAAAATGATTTGCCACAGATATCACAATGATATGGCTTTTCTCCTGTATGAATACGTATGTGTGCAGTTAATTTACCATTTTGAATGAATGATTTACCACAGATATCACAATGATATGGCTTCTCTCCTGTATGAGTACGTTTGTGTGCAATTAATCTACCACTTTGAATGAATGATTTACCACAGATATCACAATGATATGGCTTTTCTCCTGTATGAGTACGTTTGTGTGAAGTCAAGGTATTACTCTGCGAGAATGATTTACCACAGATATCACAGTCATATGGCTTCTCTCCTGTATGAGTACGTTTGTGAGAAGTCAAGGTATTACCTTGCGAGAATGATTTACCACAAATATCACAATGATATGGCTTCTCTCCTGAATGAAAACGTTTGTGTGCAATCAATTTACCACTTTGAGTGAATGATTTACCACAGATATCACAGTGATATGGCTTCTCTCCTGTATGAGTACGCTTGTGTGAAGTCAAAGTACTACACTGAGAAAATGATTTACCACAGATATCACATTGATATGGTTTCTCTCCTGTATGAATATATTTGTGCGTAGTTAGGTTACATTTTTGAGAGAAAGACTTCCTACAGACATCACAGTCATATGACATCTTTCTCATATCTTTCATCATGCCTTCATGGGAAATCATTTCTTTAGGCGTCTCTATTATTTTTCTTCTCAAATCACAATGTATATATATTCTTCTTGCTTTTGTTATCTTTTATTTCTACAAATACTTCCACTCCCGTATTTCTACCCAATGTCACCTATAGCAACACCTATGTAAATTTATCCAAGATTACTCAGCACATAAACTCATCTTGTAGACATTCCTATCAGTGATGATCAGAAATTTTGCTAATAATCTCAGCATTTTTTTGAGCAAATATTTCTTAGGGTATCTACCAGTTTTATATATCTGCTCTGTATAAAATTTCCTTCAGTTTTTAAAAGATGATAAATGTTGAGAACATATCTTCTGTTCTGCCAATGTCATCTGATATTCTGAAATAATAAAGGAACAGCAATGTAAGATATAGAGGTTACTTTAAAAATACAGATTCAACAGAGGAAAATTTGCATTTCTATAAAGATAAACTTTAGAAATAAACATTCACCTGAATGACTGAGCTTTTTAATTTATAATTTACATCACAGAATCTTGTGTTTAGCTTCGATATTTGTAAACAACAGCTAAACCTTCACACTGTGTAATATTATTTCGATTAAACTAGAGAAGAGTGGTTAATAACATTCCTTTCTCTCAAGAAATATAATCTGAAGTTGTTCAGAGTAGCTATGGTTCAGTATACATATGATTAAAGACATTCCATCCATGATCATCCTGTTTTTTCTGTAGCTCTGTATATCTAGAACTACATCTTTAATATTTATAGCTAATATTTCAAATAGATAGTGTGGCCACATAGAGAGCTATGATCACAACGGGCTCATTCCATATGAATTCAAACAAAGTTAAAAAAATTTTCCACCTGACCAACTCAGGTGTAATACCTCTACATGCATAAGGTAATACCTCTAAATGCATAAGGAACACATGCATAATTTTACGGTTGAATTCCTAAGGGTTTCAAACATATGTTCTGCAAAAATGTCAATTTATACATATTTTGGTGCTGAATATCTAAACTAATCATAGTATTTCACTGAAATTGGCTACTCCAGGTAAACTGAAATAAGAATCTGCTACCAGAATTGTTCCATCTTCCTTCATTTTTGAATTATTGGCCTTTTCATGGGTGGAAATTAAAAAAAAGTCAACATTCAAGGATCTTCTATCTAATATAAGCAAAACTTTAATAAGTTTCTTCAATTTGAGAACTGTGTCTATGACAAAAATACTGATTATGTACAAGGCATAATATATTCAGAGGTCTCTGAAAATGGTTCTTGGTGAAAAAAATCATTTTTTGGGACAATTTTTGCCTTGCAAGTTCACCATGTGGGGAATTAAACAAGGGAATGAAACTTGTTCTTCAAAAATGTATATATCCAAACTTTATTTGTTCAAAATTTCAACTTGTTTCCTCGTCTTTTTAGCAGAATCACATAATCATCTGACAGAATCTAGGTAATATTATCTCCCACCCTCAGAATTGTAACCACCATCCCCTGGTATAACTGAATTCCTATTAGCGTTCTTTCTTTTCTTTAATTTTAAATAAGTGTATGTTGCACTCATATCAAATACTTAATTGCTTTATGTTTTCGTTATCTTCGTTTGAATTCTTGTGCTTTTATTCCCATTTCAAATCCTAATCTAATAACGCTGGCAGGAAATAAAATGAATAGCACGAAGATACATATATAATTAACTTAAACATCATCTTACAAGTTGTGATAATAAACCAGACTGCCTGGCTCTTTCTTCTCTCTTCCACTCGTGACATACTCACCAACTGCCTTGGTAGTTTGTGCAACAATGGAAATAAGTCAAATCTCGCACAAATCATAGACATCTCTCTTCCATAGCTAGAAATAGCAGCCAAATCTCGTGCGAATAATATACATCACTCATCCATAGCTAGAAATAGCAGCCAAATCTCGTGCGAATAATATATATCTCTCTTCCATAGCTAGAAATAGCAGCCAAATCTCGTGCGAATAATATATATCTCTCTTCCATAGCTAGAAATAGCAGCCAAATCTCACACAAATCAAAGACATCTCTTCCATAGCTAGAAATAGTAGCCAAATCTCGTGCAAATAATACACATCTCTCTTCTATAATCAGCAATAGCAGCCATATCTCGCATAAATGATGGACATCTCTCATTCAGAGCTAGAAATAGCGGCCAAAGCTCGTATAAATAATAAACATCTCTCATCCATATCCAAAAATAGCAACCAAATCTCGCACAAATCATGGGCATCGCTCTTCTATAGCTTGCAATAGCAGCCAAATCTTGCATAAATCATAGACATCTCTCTTTTGCAGCTAGAGACAGCAGCCAAATCTCGTACAAATCATGGACATCTCTTTTCCATAGCTAGAAATAGCAGCCAAATCAGGGATATCTCTCTTCCATAAAAGACAGAAGAGACACAAAGAATCAACATGTCAAAAACCGAACGTCTACAATGTTTAAGATAGAAGATTTTCGTTGTTTAATACTTACGTGAATTATTGATATGGACAGCGTTACTATAAACTGTGTGTGTGTTGGTTGAGATATGAATTAAAAGGAGATGAAGAGAAATTCATGCGACGAACATTTCTAATCTGATGCCAAGAAACGAAGGTACGTGTATTGCGCATGCGCATTTTCATATGTAATACTTTCAGCGAATAAGACTTGTTATCTCCCTTTATGTAGCATTCTATTCCAATTGAAATCTTTCTGTGTATTTATGACATCTGATTAAATGGTAATGGGTATCACTATGGATTTTTGAAAGTATCCAAAATGGACTGAAAAACGATGCTGAAGTGGAAAATTAAATAAAATAGATATTAAAACTTTTAAAAATATTTTATACGTCTGACGTTTTTCGTATGCCTTCCTACAAGTTATCAGCCCAAGAAAAACAGTAACAAGAGTGAGCTGCCGTGGTTCTTGTAACACAAACGCATGCGCACTAGATACATTTCCTTTTCCATCTTGACATTTGTTTAATTGTTGGTGGAACGAATTACCTCTCATTAACTTTTAATACATTTGTAATACATTTCTCAGCTATTACAAATGCACTTATAAGAACGTTATCCTTTATGAAATTTTTCCGTGAGTATTAAACAATGAAAATACTACATCTTTTATCTTAAATATTGTAGACGTTCAGTTTTTGACGTGGTGACTCTTTGTCTCGTTTCTCTTTTATGGGTGAGACATGTTTATGATTTGTGCAAGATTTAGCTGCTATTTCTAGCTATAGAAGAGAGATATCTATGATTTGTGCGAGATTTGGTGGCGCTTTTATTTTAAGCATGGCAGCTTAAATTTGATTTACTTTCGTTTTTACCTTAAATATGGTTTTGTTTTGTTTCGCTTATGCGTGACCGCTTAAATATGATTTAGTTTCGTTTTTAGCTTCAATATGATTTACTTTCATTTTGTTTATATTTAATGTTAACATTTACAATTTCAATATGAATTTTCCATCAGTGAGTAGCATAAATTGTTCGGATTTGATTATTAATTTAATGGATAATGAAAAAGCAATTGATTGGTGCAGACGCCATGGGCTCTTGCATAAGGAACGTATTTGCCCTTCATGTGGCTTAGAAAAATACGGTACTAGTAACACAACTGGGATCTTTTCCCTTTGAACGGCACATCGAGAAATTAATTTTTTGTAACTAAACACTTTCAAACTTCGGACACTGGTAGAATGTGTCATATAAAACATCTTTTACTCTTAGTGGTGTTGAGAAAAGTTTATATTTTCAAAGTTATTTCGTGTTAAACTTGTATTTCGGTAATTTCATCTAATCAATGAAGTGTATTCAGCTGAATAAATTCACTGGACCAACAGTGAGAAATTAATGCTAAATAGCAATTGATTTGGTTAAGTTGTGAAATATCTATGTGAACAATGACCTCTGGTATAAAGAAAAGGTAGCACATAGAGCCAACACACTGGACTCCATAAATGTCTACAAAAATGCTAAAGTAAGTTATGTTATTTAACTTTTACCCACTCTATATATTTACCACTCTCTTTCTCACTCTTTATATATGTGTATAATATGTATATATGTGTTGAATCTGTAATTTTTAAGTAGCTTCTGCATCTTACACTGTGTTTTTTTTAATAATTTCAGAATATCAAATGACATTGGGATAAGTGAAGATACATTCTCAATATTTATCATGTTTTGAAGACAAAGAAAATGCTATCGAAAGCAGATATATAATACCATTTTTATAAACTTATGATAGCATTCCAGTGCAATATATGCTCTGACCTGTGATTATTACTGAAATTCCCATGCATTTCTGACTGGAGTGTCTACAAAATGAATTTGTGTGCAAATTAAAATTAGATAAATTGAGAAAGGAGTTCTAAGACAAAGGTAACACTGAACAGAAATACAGTGATTGAAATATTGGCAAGGCATAACTATAAGAACAAACTAAAGAAATATATATATATATATATATATACACACACACATATATGTATAAATAGAGAGAGAGAGAGAGAGAGATTTGAAAAGAAAAATTATGGAAAAATGTGAGAAACTTGAGGAATTGATATTACCTGAAGACATGATGAAAGAAACAAGTAATTTGTCCTATGACTGTGATAAGACATTCTCTCTAAAAGATAACTTGACTAAACACAAACATATTCATACAGGAGAGAAACCATATTGTTGTGATGTCTGTGGTAAATCTTTCTCTGGAAGTACTGCCCTGACAATACATATACGTATTCATACAGGAGAGAAACCATATCACTGTAATGTCTGTGACAAATCATTTTCTCAAAATATTGACTTAAATAAGCACATTCGTATTCATACTGGGGAGAAGCCATATCACTGTGATATCTGTGGTAAATCATTCTCTCAAAGTGCTGTCTTAATTACACACAAACGTGTTCATACGGGAGAGAAGCCATATCACTGTGATGACTGTGGTAAATTATTCTCTCGAAGTTATCACTTGACTTCTCACAAACGTATTCATTCAGGGGAGAAGCCATATAGCTGTGATATCTGTAGTAAATCATTCTCTGAAAGTAGTGTTTTAACCAAACACAAACGCATTCATACTGTAAAAAAGCCATATCAGTGTGATATCTGTGGTAAATCATTCTCTGTAAGTAGTTACTTGAGTAAACACAAGCATATTCATACAGGAGAGAAGCCATTTCACTGTGATATCTGTGGTAAATCTTTCTCTGCAAACAGTGATTTAACTAGGCACAAAGTTATTCATACAGGTGAGAAGCCATTTCAATGTGATGTCTGTGGCAAATCATTCTCACAAAGTTATAACTTAACTTCTCACAAACATATTCATACAGGTGACAAGCCACATCACTGTGATATCTGTGGTAAATCATTCTCTGCAAGTAGTAACTTAATTTCTCACAAACGTATCCATACAGGTGAAAAGCCGTATGTCTGTGATATCTGTAGTAAATCATTCTCTGTAAGTAGTGCTTTAACTTTACACAAACGCATTCATACAGGAGAGAAGCCATATCATTGTGATATCTGTGGTAAATCTTTCTCTGAAAGTCGTAAGTTAAATAAACACATATCTACTCATGTATAAGGGTAACCGTGTGCCTTTTAGCCATGCCAATAACAAATCCACTCAATATGTCTCCCATTTTTTAGGTTGTTTGAGATTTACTGATGCCAACCCCTTTTTATTTACTTCTTACAGTATGCCAGGACATGATTTACTCTCAAAATTTCTTTTACAAAAAGTAAGAATAAAGACATCTATAACTACAAATGTTTTTAGATAAGAAAGGAGTTTGATAACAGCCTCCCAACACTATATTTTATATCACTACAACCATGTATACATTGGTGAGATAACATACCAATGTAGTATTTTTAATAAAAGTAATTTCTTCTAGACTTTGAATTTGTTGTTTTGAAACCTTATCAAGGAAGAAAATATTTTCAGGGATAATAAGCATCAATTACTTCAGAAAAAGAAGTGAAATATAGACAAGCAACAACTAGTGAATATGGTTATAGGCTTTATTCATCATGACTCCTCATGAATCAATTTTTTTCAGAACATCAATGCATATATATATATATATATATATATATTATGAGTATGTTTATTTTATCATTGTAGGTAAATAGTTGCAAATTGAAGTGATATCACTGTGCAGTTATTGTGTTAGCAATAAATACAGAAATTATAAAAGGAAGTATTACCTTGCTTCTATGATAAGAAACATTGTTGTTATCATTTAACATCTGCTTTCCATGCTGGCATGGGCTGGACAGTTTGACAAGGAACTGGTGAGCTGCAGTACTATATCGTTGACATGATTTCTACAACTGGATACCCTTTTTAACATCAACAACAATATAGAATGTACTTTGTGCTTTTTTTCATGCTATAGAGACTTGTGAGGTTGCTATGTAACTTGCAAAACAGAAGAGAACAGAAAAAAAGAAAAGGCTTCTACTACTAAGAAGTATTTTGGAGAGGATGGTGGAGGTGGATACTGTATGCCAGGTTTTGAAAGTCTGAAGTCTGATAGAGAGACAAGCACAGATGTCTTGCTATAGAGGAAATAAGAGGAAGGTAATGATGGGGTACTAGAGCAGACTCTGAAGGAGAAAGAAGGTGAGCATAAGAGAATACATGGATGGTGGGAAGGGATGAGAGGGTGGGTTTTTAATAAGAATGTTAGGGAGAATGAGCTGGTAGAGTTTAATGTAGGGAGTGATGAATAAGGGTAAGGGTGGAAATACTTGTATGTGGAAGGTGGGAGAAAATAGGAGTAGCTCAGGGAGGAGAATAAAAGAGAATGATTTGCAAGGTGTAGGATGAGTGGAGAGGGAAATGTATAGGGTAGATAATAGGCTATAACAGGGAAATGTATAGGGTAGATAACAGGTCATGATGCTAGATATGGGAGGGTGCAGATAAGGGAAGGAGAGAGAGAGAGAGAGAGAGCTGTGGTTGGATGCATAGAAAGGTGGTAATTGATTGAAATAGTGTGGGCAGGGATGGAAGTAGTTTTGGGGTGGGGGTCATTTGGGAAGGAATAGGATGTAATATGTGCTAGTGACTTTCAGCGCAGACGACATCTTCTCAAAACTTCGAAAAGTAAACGAGACAAGATGCAACAAACAATAAAGGTAAGCATTTTATCTTGTTTTTCTTTTTTTACAGAATTTGTCAAATTTTGTTCCTTCTCATTTCAAAGTAAATACATCAAATTGAGAAGACTTGGAACCTATAACTGAGTAAAATGAACGCTGCTTCAGTTTGTGTAAAGTAATTTTTATTTCGATGAACTGTTTCATGAAACATGGAAGAATGGAAGAAGATATCATTAACACAAACAGAGATTGGTTTGTGTGTATATGTTTATGCATATATATAGATACAAATATATATGTATATATACATTATATAAATCTGTATGTGTACGCAAATATCTATATCTATGCGTATACACACAGACACACACACATATTTATGTATGTATGTAGGTAGACAGACAGACTTTCGGAATTGTAGGCTCACATAAAGTTGGAATATCTCAGTAAAGCTTGAGATTTTTCACACATTTTATTATAGAAAAAAATAACGATGAGAAAACTTAAAAACAATTTTTGTTTTTCAATCTAAGCTTTTTAAACATTTACACAGGTCACATCGTCATCGATTTGGAACAGCAACCTTCAATAAATTGATATTTTTCTTCTTTTACTTAATTTTTGTTCATTTTCAATGTTATTATCATATTACTAAATATGTCTGGAAAATTTATTTCTTCAAAATTTCATTAATATTATATAAAATTTCCATAAGTTAAGGGGAAAATATTCAGTGTGGCATGAAATGGTAGATATACCATTTCTCTCTCCTTCTGTCTGTCTGTCTCTCATTCTCATGCATACATACAAATATAGATAAATACGTATATAAGAGGGGATGCTGAAAGGTTTAAAGGGCATCGAAAAAAAGGCCTAAAGGGAGGTTCAAAATTCTGAGATCTTTTACAGATTTTAGAAAAACTTAATATACCTATGTCAGATTTTCTGGGGCATATAAGTCTAACTTTGGGGTTAGTTAGGAAGCTTCCCTTATGATCCTTCAGAGTAATTCTGGATGCCTTTTCTAATGCTAAACACCCCAAGAGTGTAGTGGGTGTCTTTTACATGTCAAAACCACTGGCCACGACTACAATTTCACCTGACTTGACATGTCTTCTTAAGCACAGTAAGTTCGTCAAAGGTCTTGATCGACTCAACATCTAAAGATCATGCTTCACCACCTCGTCCCATGTCTTCTTGGGTTTTAATTAATTACAACGGTAATAATAAAATAAATAATAATTATATACATCTCCAGAGTGATGGACATTTGGGGAAGGACTTGAGAAGGGTGAATTGAATTCATAGGGTGTACAATGAAGCTGATTTCAAATTTCTTTTCATGGGTTTGACAGGAGCTGGCACCCAGAGAACTACACTTGGCCCTGTTGCCTGCTTTGGCATGGTTTCTACAGCTGGATGCCTTTCTTAATGCCAACCACTTTACAGAGAGTTTGGATGCTCTTTATGTAGCACCACCATCAGCAGGGTCACCAAGCAACTTGTTAGACAAAAACCCTGTAACTAGGAAAGGGAGTGATACTTAAGGAGGTAGTTTTACGCATGTTGAGATGTTAAATAAAGTAAAGGGCAATTGGACACCCCAGCAGAAAAAGAAAGAAGAATGCTAGAGAGAGAGATGAGATATAGTGTGTGCGTGAGAGAGAAAGCAGAAGTTGGTGACAGAGATGCATGTAGACACACCCATAAGGTACAGAGGGGAAGTGACTGTAGCAAGGGATGGTGTGAGAAATTGGAGTGACTAGAGTGTAGCTATGGTAGATATGTGAGGGCATAGTGAGTGTATGGGTAAGAATATTAGGGAGTATGAAGAGGCCAGCAGCAGGTGGGGGAAAATGGGCCATGGGGTAAAAGTTGTGTCATGACCATAAGGACTTGGTTGTATGTATGCCACAGTTTTACTTAGCATGATGTGTCTTCCAAAGCGCAGCAAATCACCAGATGTCTCTGTCCCTTGTCATCTTCCCAGTGAGAATCAACATCTGAAGATTATCTCTCATATCTTCCTCTTCCAAAGGTTCTCTCCACAATTAGAGATAGGCACTCCTTTATGCAGTTTTCCTCATCCACACATATCACACAACCATACTAACACAATCTTCTCTCTTGCAAACTACATCTGATGCCTCATACCCAATTTTTCTCTTAAAACATTTATGCTGTCATGCATGCACACTGACACTGCTCATCCAGCGAAACATTCTGGATTTCTTTCTTTCAAGCATTACACAGCCCACAACTTTCTGCTACAGAGTGTAGCTGGTTATACACAGACATTATACAATCTACCTTTAACTCTGAGAGAGAGGCCCTTTTCATACCAAACAAGGTAATAACTCTCCGAACTTTGCCTGGCTGGCAGTGCATCGTCTACCACTGCCAACTTGGTTGCCTAGGTAACAGAAGCTACTACTTCTAACGACACTTTGGACATTTGAAGAAGTCTATTTCTTGTACATTCTTAATGTTTATTATACTAGCACATCTGTCACACACAAAAATTCCTTTCTGTTAACCTTCCAGTGATACTGTTTCAGCTCTTTTCTCCATAGCTCACACAGTATGGAATTTCTGCCAAAACATTTTCTACATATCAATCAAGGACATCTCCTTCAAGAGATTAGGAATTTGTCTGCTTTCCTACTTGCTAGGACTTTGGTCTTTCGTAAATTAACTCAAAGCACCTTGATACCAGGCGTTGTGTCCGCACTTAAAATTTGTTCTGACTCGAGTAAAGAGTTAGCTATAAGAACAAGGTCACAGACATAGACGAGCTCCCAAGGGCATTCAGCCTTAAATTCCTGTTATGGCCTGAAGAACTATGATAAATAAGAGGGAGCTGAGAAATGATCCTTGGTGGCCTCCTACCTGTACACTAAATTCAGTGCTATACTCTTTGCCAACTTTTACCTTACTGACATTATCCAAGTACATAGCTTGTATGGTACTCACCAACCACTCATCTCTTCCCAGCTTCCACATTGACTACCAGATAAGGGAGTGAGGTACCCTGTCAACAGCTTTCTCCATGTTGATAAAAGGTTTATCTGTCGCTAAATTCTTTTCAAGCATATGACCCTGACAAAAACAGGGTGGAGTTCAGAAGGATCTCAATCCCCTTGGAAAACTTTTTTCCTTAATTTTATGAAGATAATTGTAATCTAGACCCTTGAAAACTTAAATCAGCTAAGTTTAATTTAAAAAACAATTCTTCAGAAAGTTAAAAGAAAACAGTTTGTTGTAGGGCCCTAAACCATAGTTATGCCACAAGTGTTTTTGTGGTGTCTTCCATTTTGAACTGGAAGTCATTGTTTATATATTTGACAAATTTACTGCATTCCTGTGTCTTAAAAAGGCATAACTGTTAACATTTAATGAGTGAAGTAGTTAAAATTTAATAATGTATACAGTAAATCAGGGAAGTGATATTCAACAAAGAGCCAGGTGTAAGGTTGCCAGGAGGAGTAATTTCAGTATAGAGGTCCCCTACATCATGGGAAATGAAATGGGAATGGAAGCTAGAGATAGAGCTGTAAGAAAGTTTAAAAACAAAAACAAAATTTTTGGAATTGTAATGTTAATTACACGAAACACAGTAATATTAAAAAAAAAAAAAGGATGTTTATTACAAAAGAACCCATACAAACTAGCCTTTTTGCTTTCTCCTCTGTATGAACGTTTGTGTGCAGTTAATTTATTGTTTTCACTGAATGATTTACCAGTGAAATGGCTTCACCTTTGTATGAAGTGAAGGCATAATGGTCAGACAATGATTTAGTAGACATCACTTTGATATTATTTCTCTCTGGAGTGAATGTGCTTGTGTCTAGGAAGTCACTATTTATAGAGAATGGCATAAATGATTTATCACAATGTTATGCTCTCTCTCCTGCATGAATATGTTTGTGCATAATTAGTTTACCACTTTCATTAAATAATTTGCCACAGATATCACAATGATATGGCTTTTCGCCTGTACGAATACGTTTATGTGTAGATAAGTGACTTCTTTGAGAGAATGAGTTACCACAGATTTCAGTGATGTGGTTTTTCGCCTGTGTGAATACGTTTATGTTTAGTTAAAGTATTACTCTTATTGAAGGATTTACCACAGACATCACAATGATATGGTCTCTCTCCTGTATGAATACGTATATGTGTAGATAAGTGACTTCTTTGAGAGAATGAGTTACCACAGATTTCACAGTGAAATGGTTTTTCGCCTGTGTGAATACGTTTATGTTTAGTTAAAGTATTATTCTTATTGAAGGATTTACCACAGACATCACAATGATATGGCTTGTCTCCTGAATGAAGACGTTTGTGTTCAGTTAAAGAACTGCGGAGAGCGAATGATTTGTCACAGATGTCACAATGATATGGCTTGTCTCCTGAATGAAGACGTTTGTGTTCAGTTAAAGAACTGCGGAGAGTGAATGATTTGTCACAGATTTCACAATCATATGATTTGTCTCCTGAATGAAGACCTCTGTGTTTAGTTAAAGTACTATTTACAGTGAATGATTTACCACAGATATCACAATGATAAGGCTTCTCGCCTGTATGACTACGTTTATGTACAATTAAGTGACCACTGTTAGAGAATGATTTACCACAGATATCACAATGATATGGTCGCTCTCCTGTATGGATACGTTTGTGTGTAGTTAAGCTGCCATTTTCAGTGAATGATTTACCACAGATATCACAATGATAAGGCTTCTCGCCTGTATGAATACGTTTATGTATAGCTATGTGACTCCTTTTAGAGAATGATTTACCACAGATATCACAATATGGTCGCTCTCCTGTATGGATACGTTTGTGTGTAGTTAAGCTACCATTTTCAGTGAATGATTTGCCACAGATATCACAATGATAAGGCTTCTCGCCTGTATGAATACGTTTATGTACAATTAAGTAACTACTGTTAAAGAATGATTTACCACAAATATCACAATGATATGGTCGCTCTCCTGTATGGATACGTTTGTGTGTAGTTAAGCTGCCATTTTCAGTGAATGATTTGCCACAGATTTCACAGTGAAATGGTTTTTCGCCTGTGTGAATACGTTTATGTTTAGTTAAAGTATCACTCTTATTGAAGGATTTACCACAGATATCACAATGATATGGTCTCTCTCCTGTATGAATACGTTTGTGTTCATTTAAAGAACTGCGGAGAGTGAATGATTTGTTACAGACATCACACTGATATGGCCTCTCTCCTGAATGATGACGTTTGTGTGAAGTTAAAGCACTTTTGACAGTGAATGATTTGTCACAAATATCACAGTGAAATGGTTTTTCGCCTGTGTGAATACGTTTATGTTTAGTTAAAGTATTACTCTTATTGAAGGATTTACCACAGATATCACAATGATATGGATTCTCACCTGTATGAATACGTTTGTGTCTAGTTAAGTTGCCATTTTGAGAGAATGATTTTCCACAGATATCACAATGATATGGAGTCTCTCCTGTATGACTATGTTTGTGTTCATTTAAGTGGCTATTTCGAGAGAATGATTGACCACAGATATCACAATGATATGGTTTCTCACCTGTATGAATACCTTTGTGTCTAGTTAAGTCGCCCTTTCGAGAGAATGATTTTCCACAGACATCACAGTCATATGACAACTTTCGTCTCTCTTTTATCTTGTCTTCATGGGAAATCAATTCTTTAAGCTTTTCACTGTTTTCCATTATTATTCTTCTCAAATCACACTATAAATATACTTTCCTTGTTTTTCTTCTGATCGTTTGATCTTAGAAATACTTCCACTTCTGTATTTCTGTCCACTGCTTCCTTTCTCTAGCAACACTTACGTAGATGTATCAAAGTTTACTCAGCACACAAACTCATCTTCTTAGTACTCCAATCAGTGAAGTGCAAATATCTTGTAACAATATCAGATTAGAACAAATATTTCACAGAAACCACAGCACATTCATAGAAAGTGTTGTATATCTGTTTTGTATATCATTTTCTTTCCGTTTCAAAAGATGATAAATATTGAGAATGTATCGTCTGTTATGCCAATGTCATCTGATATTCTGAAATAATAAAGAAACAACAGTTTAGATATAGCAGCTGCTTTCAAAGTACAGATTCAACAGTGCAAAATTTAGAACATTTCTATAGAGATAAATCTTAGAAATAAACATTTACCTGAACAACTGTACTTTTTAATGTCTTAAAATTTACATCACAGAATCTCGTGTATAGCTTACATAATTGTAAACCACAGCTACACCTTCACATTGTATATTATTTAGATTAAACTAGAAAACAGTGGACAATAACAATCTTCTTTCTCCAGACATATAATATGACATTGGTGTTTGGCCTGAAGACAACCCTAACTGAGCAGAAATATGATTAAAGACATTCCATCTATGAACATTTTGTCCTTCTCTCAAGCATTGTATATCTAGGACTACATCATCCAATAGTCTTCAATATTCTCAAAGGTGAAATTAAAGGGAGATATGCTATTATTTCTAGCAGATCATGTGATAACAGAGAGAGAGCTATGATCATAATCAGGTTGTTTACACAGGACCTACAACTTTTATGATAGATTCAACAAAAATAAACATTGATGAATGAAGAAAAGACAATTAAATGAGAAAAACACAAAACAAGCATTCACAAAAAATACAACTGGCCTGACAGTTTTTAATAAGTGTGATTTGGGATTGAGTCCCACAGTGTAGCACCTTATACTTTAGCATCAGTGCAACCAAAGCTCTATGAGTGGATCTGGTAAATGAAAACTGAAAGAATCCTTTTACGCACGTGTGTGTGTGTTCTTGTTCCCACATCCCATGATAGATGTAAACAAGCATCAAAATGTCATTTGATTCCCATTTTCCATGAAAGCATGTCTTGACATGGATGAATATTACCTTGCTTGGGAGGTGACAGTAAGGACACCTCGCTCAAACTTCTGCCTCTATGAATTCTGACTGAGCCAGGCAAGCATGGAAAAGGTGCCTTTTTAAATCATAAGATGACTTAATTATATTTCATTTATGGAGGGGTTTCTCTCAGCATGGACTTCTTTTGCAGAATGTTATCATTGTCATCATCACTGTTTTCCTGGACATGGGTTACACAGAAGATTGGAAGAGTATGAGAAACAGCAGCTATTGAAAGCAGCGCCACTGTTACTTCCTGAGTGTGCAAATCTGGGGACAGAAATGTCGCTGTTATGATGCTCTGTATTGCCACATCAGAAATGTTTTGGCTTTTCTCCAACATCAGGTTCACCACTTTAGAGTTCGAGATGGCATATTAGGGAATCAAGACAGGCATGCCTGTATTGTTCATTTCATGAATATATTTCTATGGGGAGAAAATTTCAATTCACCCACCCACCTCTCCATTTCTTCATTTTTCACTTTTACTGGAAATTTTTTTTTTTTGCAAAATACACACAAAAATATAGAGATTATGATGCTGAAAATAAATTGTTTGTAAAATTTCAATTAAAAAAAAAAATTCCCTCTCCTCACGATTCTATGGCCTTGGCCTTCAAGCAAGCTATTCACATGCTAGAAATAACAGCCAAATCTCACAAAACCGCGATAACATAATGAAAGAAACATTTTTTTATGTAGTGTTTTTGGTACCGAAACACTTTCAAACTTTGAATACTTGTATATTTTGTGTTATAGAACAGATAAAAAATTTTGTATTCTAAGTTATTTCATGTAAAAAAATTGTCGTATTTCAGTAATTTCAACCAATCACTGACGTCTATTGAGGTGAAAACAATTACGCCGTGGAATGTAAACAACGGTGTTACGGGATTTTTTCCCTTGAATAAAATTAGTGCCGTTGTTTGTCAACAAAAACTATCCGTTGTCAACAACTATCAGTGGTATATATTTCGTTTGTCACTGTTATTTATGACATCGTTTGTACTGGTTTTAGCTTTAGGGTTTTAGGGTTAGTGTTCGGGTTAGTTTTAGGATTACGATTAGGGTTATGATTATTTTTGCCATAACCTTAACTCTAACCCTAAAACCCTTACTAGGGAATAATGATATAATTAAACAGGGAATAACACTTGACACCGAACAGCAGTAACTGTATTCAGCTGAATAGACGTCAGTGATTGGTTGAAATTACAGAAATACGACAACTTTAACATGAAATAACTTGCGATGTACAATTTTTTGTTAAGAAGGTTAAGAGAAGAAGTTGTTTTATATGACACATTCTACCAGTGTCCCAAGTTTGAAAGTGTTTCGTTAAGAAAACAAGTGTTGCCCGTCAAACCAGAAAGATCCCAATCTACTCACCTATCTACAAAGAGTAATTTCCTGCAGTGAAATTAAAGTTTTTTTGGAAAGTTACAAAAAATATGAGTTTTGTCGAGAAGTGTGTTCGGGGAAGCCGCGCCAGTGGACTGTAGGGGGGATAAATTTTCACAATGTGTTTGAGAAATGTATAGAAATTTTAGAAGTTTGTCTTTGCAGTAAATCCATACATTTTTCGATACATCAATTCATCGACACGGGACCATTTCATATCGCCCAATGATCGAGTCGCATACTTTAGCCGTCTTTTGATACGGGACCAATAGGCCTTAATGTGGTTTGTGCAAACACAATTTTCAGGGTCCACGAAATTCTGCGAATGGTTAACTGTTCGTGAATGTAACCCAGCTGTTGTAAGTTCCTGTAGCTGGCCCATTTGTTTGTATGTATTACAGTACCAGGCAACACATTTTCTATTACCACAGCTTCTAGTGTTGCTGCACTTCTGTTGAGTACATGCTGTAGAAATACTTTTTTCACAGTGGTGTCATAGCACCCCACAACCCAGGTTTGATGGCCTATCCTCCCTACGTTGCTCTTCCTTTTGAAGAGCAAACTCATCTATTTCTACTTCATGACCTGGACCACCAAGCGGAGCTTTGTCTTGAAGCATCTTCCCCGATCACACTTCTCGACAAAACTCATACCACTGGATTGCGGTTTTGTTATCTACTCCGGTATATAAAGCCGCATTAGATATAAGTGCTTCGAACATGAAATGGAAGACAATGGGAAATATATTCTGTAAGGAGAACTTTGACTTTTCCATAAAAGTCTTTGTCCTTATAGAAATATTTTCCTCACAATTTCCGCATCGCTACACAAATCCATCCACCGATCTGGCCGACGTCTTCAAAGTCATATCACGCGTGCAAACACACGTTTTACTGGTGGCAATAATGCCGTTTGTTTTCAAAAAAATCCTTTATTTTCTCTAGAGCAAGCTTCAAGTGGCGTACACATTTTCAGTTTCACGAACACACGATGATTTGCGCTGCTCAAATGATTCTCTTTTAGGGTTGTGCACACGTACGCAAAAGGGAACAATTTGACCGTTGGAATCATGGTCAAATGATTGCCTTCGACACAAAATTCCCTTCGTTTTGCGTTGGTCGCAAAACAAACTGATGTCGGACCACGGTATTCCCATTTCAAAGTGAATACAGTAACTACAGTACATACCATCTCAGTTGAATGTTACTGGGAAAATGCAAAACGCATATTGAAGAGTATGTTTACACATATTTACATATGTAGAGGGTTCTTTTTTATATCATGGATGCCACTGACTTGTGCGTGCGTACGTCCGTCCACTGACTAGCGTAGAGAGGCGCATCCACTGACTAGGGTTCACTCTTCTTAAGTAGTACTGAATGTTGTCTCCAGCTTTTCCTAATTGAATGATAGTCCACGATTATTCTAAGATTGTTATGTTATTTTGTTGGGATTAATCCACCTTTAAAGTGAAAAAAACAAAACCGACGTATACGACAGGTGTGTAAAATATATTTGTGTACTTTTTCTGTTTATTCTTAATCTTCGTGTTTTTGCAAGATTGAAAAAAAAGTTTCGGAAAGCTAACATTTAAAAATTCTTCGGGAAGCGACACTGTGATAGTTTCTATATTTAACCGTGCGTGTATATTCCTATTTTTGCTCCTGTTCTCTTCTACTTCTCTACTAGAAACATTTACTTTGGAATTTACTTCTATTGAGAAAAAAAAAATCGTGTGCATGTGATTTTGAACGAAAGTTTTCTTATGACGGTTTCTCTTTATTGTCTAGAAATCTACGGATGCACATACGCACATAATAGAGAAAAATTAAACAAATATGGACGACTTGCTCCGAAACACCACCGAGTGGGGAACGCTTCTCAAAAATAACCTGCAGTTGTTTCCTTCAAAATTCCTACATGCTCGAAATGTACATACATCAAGGTATATTTGTAGAAAATTTCTTGAAAAAATATTAATTTTCCTGGAAGTTAAGAAGAATTTAAGTGGACTCTGTTGGAGTTTCCGAAAATGGTCCCCACCCCCATTCAGATTCTACATAGTAAATACTATATGCATAGAAAATTTCATTAAAAAATATTCATTTTTCTGAAAGTTATGACCTCCCAAAGTCTGGGTGCTAAAACCCTGTAGTTATGCCAAAAATCGTATGTAACAGATACCTTCGCGACAGTTGGTGAAATGGGGGAAGAAAACTAATGGATTGTGTGTACGAGCTTGTTCTTGTCCGATCTGTTTTTATGTATTTATGGGTTGTGGATTACAGATATAAGGAAATTATGCCAGCAATGTCTCATTTTAAACTTGAAGAAAAAAAGCCTTGCATATTTGTTCTTACCCGCTGTGGTGTATGCGTGCGAATAGATGTAATCGCCTTACCTCGGTTTCCCTTTCGTCGACTGCGAGTCTGT
>NC_069008.1:15032210-15034222 GCF_001194135.2 Octopus bimaculoides | reverse complement strand
GATGCGTCGGGACCTCTGTATTTAAGTAGTACGGAGACAGTGACCAAATCTCGCACAAATTATAAACATCTTCATTCATGAAAGATTGAAGAGAAACAAAGAATCGACGCGCCAAAACCGAACGTCTACAAAATTAAAAACTATTTTCGAAGTTTAATACTTACGGAAATGTTCTTCTTTATAAAGGATAGAATTGTTACAAGCGTGAGTGTAGTGGTTGAGAAATGTATTACTAATGTGCATTATAAATATTATAAATGTATTAAATGTTGATAAAAAGAATTTCAAGCAAACAACAATATTCGCATGTCAGAAACGGAAGTAGGATAGCGCGCATGCGATATTTTGATACACGCTACTTCTGTCACTTGACACCTGTTACCCCCCTTTGCAAGCCCTATATTGCAAAAGAAGGTGTGTGTGTGAGAGAGAGAGAGAGAGAGAGAGAGTGTGTGTGTGTGTAATACACTAATAATCCTTTCTACTAGAAGCACAAAGCCTCATATTTGAAGGAAGGGGTTTAGTCGAATATATCGACCCTAGTGCGTAACTGGAACTAATTTAATCGACTTCGAAAGGATGAAAGGCAAAGTTGACCTCGGCGGAATTTGAACTCAGAACGTGGTGGCAGACGAAATAACGTTATGCATTTCGTCCAGCGTGCTAACGTTTCTTATTTCTTTATTGCCCACAAGGGGCTACACATAGAGGGGACAAACAAAGGGATTAAGTCGGTTACATCAACCCGAGTGCTTAATTGGTACTTAATTTATCGACCCCGAAAGGGGCCTGTGTGTTTTTTGCACTCCGTTTATCATTTTGTCCACGTTTTTTTTGCTACGTCCTGTAACCAGATATGCATCTATATATACATGTAGATGTAGGTATGTACATACATATATGTATATATGCATATACTCATATATTTGTATTATATATATATATATGAATGAGAGGTACTGATATACAGAAGAACCAAGGTGACAGGTAACGCTATATAAATGCTATAGAAGGACCGTATTTAAACTCTCGGTTCCATGCGAGTGCTCATATATATGTGTGTTTCTTCCCCCACCCTTGACAACCGATGCTGATGTGTTTACGTCCCCGTAACGTAGCGGTTTGGCAATGGGATACGATAGAATAAGAATTGAATAAGTCCTGGGGTCGGTTTGTTCAACTCAAGGCGATGCTCCAGCATGGCCGCAGTCAAATGACTGAAACAAGCGGAAGAATATTCTTTCATTCTTTTACTTGTTTCAGTCACTTGACCGTGGCCATGCTGGAGCACCGCCTTTAGTCGAACAGATCGACCCCAGGACTTATTGTTTGTAAGCCTAGTACTTATTCTATCGGCCTTAGTTGCTGAACCGCTATGTTGCGGGACATAAACGCACCAACATCGGTTGTCAAGCGGGGGTGGGGGTACAAACACAGACATATATATACATACATAGGACGGGCTTATATATATATATATATATATATGTCTATATACACATACTGTATCTTATGCATAGGTATACCACACACACACGCGCGCGTTCGTGTGTATTAATGTACGTATTGAGACATGGAAAAAAGATACATGTACGTATGTATATATGTGTGTGTATGCATGTATGTATAATACGAAAGAATGCCTATAATACATATACTTCAAGTAACTTAGTCTCTATTTTACAAAAACAATAAAAGTTTCAACTTTTGTAGACATTCCGTTATTCTTGAGTGTAATTTCGATGAGGACCTCATATAAGGGAAGGAGTGAAAATAAGAGTATAAGTGGGAGGGGAGAACGAGTGAATATCACGTGACTTTCGGAGCAGACGACATCTCAGAATTTGCAAAAAGTGTCGAATATTCTTTTCGGCACTGTCATGGTATTAGCTGTCAGAAATGAAAGTAGAAAAATCCAAACAAGGAACGTTACTGCTGGTTTGAGTTGAAATCTGTTTCTTTGGCTACTGACTGGCCGGAGCTATCTGTCTGTCTGTCTGTCTGTCTCTCTA
>NC_069008.1:15028133-15030842 GCF_001194135.2 Octopus bimaculoides | reverse complement strand
GCGTTTGTTTACATCAATTCGGCATTTTCCGTAAGGCAAGAGGAAAAGGACGCGAAAGAGATAGAGACCGCGATTTCTTTGCTGTGTTTAAGCAGCAAACAGCAGGGAAAAAGAAAAAAAAGCAAACATAAACACACACACACTCTCTCTATCTCTCTTCCACCCTCCCTTAAAAACACATGTCAGTTATCTCTCGCCTTCTCTCTCTCTCTCTCTCTGTAGTTAAGCTGCTATTTTCAGTGAATGATTTGCCAGATTTCACAGTGATATGGCTTTTCGCCTGTGTGAATACGTTTATGTTTAGTTAAAGTATCACTCTTATTGAAGGATTTACCACAGACAGATGCAAGATTATCTCCAACAGGAAGGTGATACCATTGCCTGGCAGCAAGCGAGGCATCATCATAACAATCATTATTATCGTCATAATCTTAGAGAATAGCTTCCGGATCTGATTCAATTGCACTAAAATCTGAGGAGTCAAGATCAGCAAAATCCACATCGTCAATTTTACTGTTACTGCTCATTTTAAAAATAAAAAGCAAAAATGCAAAATGTGTCCTTAAAATTAGCAAACGTATGTATGTGTGTGCTAATGATGCATGACTAGTAAGTGCAGTCATGCGACTGAAGACAGAGTATGAATGGCGTGACACGCTGCCAGAGCTATGATTAGGACAAACATAGTTGGTTACCCCCTGAAAAGTGCTGCAGAAGAGTTGAGTCAGGTGAGATATTCTGTCCCAGCAATTATTTGAGAGAATAACTTTTGGACAAGAAAAATGTCAATCATGCAAAAATGAGATATCTTACCATTGTCAGGCAAAGGGTTAAGATAATTGTAATCTAGACCCTTGAAAACTTAAATCTACTAAGTTTAATTAAAAAAAAAAAAACAATTCTTCAGAATGTTACGAGAAAACAGTTTGCTGTAGGGCCCTAAACCATAGTTATGCCCCATGGTTTTTATGGTGTTTTCCATTTTGTACTGGAGGTCGTTTATATATTTGACAAACTTATTGCATTTCTGTGTTTCAAAAAAACATAACATACATAATTGCAGACATATTTAGTGAGTAAAGTATTTAGAATTTAATAATAAATATACAGAAGATTAGGGAAGTGATGTTCAACAAATCCATGTGTAGGGTTGCCAGGTGGATATCAGTATAGAGGTCCCTAAATCATGGGAAATGAAACTGGAATGGAAGCAAGGAGAAATTTTAAAAGGAAAGAAAAAAAAAAACCTCACATTTCAGGAAAAAATATTTTCAGTCATAATGTCAATTACACGACACACAGGAATATTAAAAAGAAAAAGAAGTTTACAAAAGAAGCCATGCAAAGTAGCCTTTTCCTTTCTTCCCTGTATGAATACATTTGTGTGCAGTTAATTTACTATTTTCAGTGAATGATTTATCAGTGAAATGAATACGTTTGCGTGAAGTCAAGGCACGATGGTCAGACAATGATTTAGCTGACATCACTTAGATATGGTTTCTCTGATATGAATATGCTTGTGTCTAGTTAAGATCTTATTTATAGAGAATGATATAAATGATTTACCACAGATATCATAATGCTATGCTCTCTCCCCTGTATGAATACGTTTGTGTATAATTAGTTTACCACTTTCATTGAATGATCTACCACAGATATCACAGTGATATGGTTTCTCTCCTGTATGAATACGTTTATGTACAATTAAGTGACTACTGTTAGAGAATGATTTACCACAGATATCACAATGATATGGTCGCTCTCCTGTATGAATACGTTTGTGTGTAGTTAAGCTGCCATTTTCAGTGAATGATTTGCCACAGATTTCACAGTGAAATGGTTTTTCGCCTGTGTGAATACGTTTATGTTTAGTTAAAGTATTACTCTTATTGAAGGATTTACCACAGACATCACAATGATATGGTCTCTCTCCTGTATGAATACGTCTGTGTACAGTTAAAGAACTGCTGATAGTGAATGATTTGTCACAGACGTCACACTGATATGGCCTCTCTCCTGAATGAAGACGCTTGTGTGAAGTTAAAGCACTTTTGACAGTGAATGATTTGTCACAAATATCACAGTGATATGGTTTCTCTCCTGTATGAATACGTCTGTGTTTCATTAAAGCACTATTTTCAAAGAATGATTTACCACAGATATCACAATGATATCGCTTCTCTCCTGTATGAATATGTTTGTGTGCAGTTAAGGTACTGTTGTAAGAGAATGATTTACCACAGATATCACAATGATATGGTCTCTCTCCTGAATGAACACGTTTGTGATAAGTCAAAGCACTATTTTGAGAGAATGATTTACCACAGATATCACAATGATATGGTTTCTCACCTGTATGAATACGTTTGTGTTTGGTTAAAGCACTATTTTCAGAGAATGATTTACCACAGACCTCACAATCATATGGTTTCTCTCCTGTATGACTATGTTTGTGTGCAGTTAAGTTACTATTGTAAGAGAATGATTTGCCACATATATCACAATGATATGGGCTTTCTCCAGAATGAAGACGTTTGTGATAAGTCAAAGCACTACCAACAGTAAATGATTTACCACAGATATCACAATGATATGGTCTCTCTCCTGTATGAATACGTTTGTGGGCAGTTATCTCACTACTGTTAGTGAATAGTTTACCACAAATATCACAATGATATGGCTTCTCTCCTGTATGAATACGTATATGTG
>NC_069008.1:15020504-15027892 GCF_001194135.2 Octopus bimaculoides | reverse complement strand
ACCACAGATATCACACTGATGTGGTCTCTCCCCTGTATGAACACGTTTGTGCAAACTTAAATAACTATTTCGAGAGAATGATTTACCACAGACATCACAATAATATGGCTTCTCTTCTGAGTGAATACGCTTATGCAAAGTTAATTTTTGACATTCAACGAATGATTTATCACAGATGTCACACTGATATAACTTTTTTCCTGTATGAATAGGTTTGTGTTCATTTAAGTGGCTATTTCGAGAGAATGATTTACCACAGATATCACAATGATATGGTTTCTCTGCTGTATGAATACTTTTGTGCCTAGTTAAGTCGCTCTTTTGAGAGAATGATTTTCCACAGACATCACAGTCATATGACAACTTTCGTCTCTCTTTTATCTTGTCTTCATGGGAAATCAATTCTTTAAGCTTTTCACTGTTTTCCATTATTATTCTTCTCAAATCACACTATAAATATACTTTCCTTGTTTTTCTTCTGATCGTTTGATCTTAGAAATACTTCCACTGCTGTATTTCTGTCCACTGTTTCCTTTCTCTAGCAACACTTACGTAGATGTATCAAAGTTTACTCAGCACACAAACTCATCTTCTTAGTACTCCAATCAGTGAAGTGCAAATATCTTGTAACAATATCAGATTAGAACAAATATTTCACAGAAACCACAGCATATTCATAGAAAGTGTTTATATCTGCTTTGTATATCATTTTCTTTCTGTTTCAAAAGATGATAAATATTGAGAATGCATCGTCTGTTATGCCCATGTCGTTTGGTATTCTGAAATAATAAAGATTCAACAGTGCAAAATTTAAAACATTTCTATAGAGATAAATCTTAGAAATAAACATTTACCTGAACAACTGTACTTTTTAATGTCTTAAAATTTACATCACAGAATCTCGTGGATAGCTTACATAATTGTAAACCACAGCTACACCTTCACATTGTATGATATATATATATATATATACCTACATACATACATAACCGCGCTCTCTCTTTTTCTCTGTCAGTCGCTCACACATTTACTCACTACAAAAAGTGAATAAAAGATTTCAGTTATCTCTCTCTTTCTCTTACATTCACACGCACCAGCACCATTGCTCTCTGTCTCTTTACACACACTAACAAAACAACTTCACATATACACCACACATTCTGTCTTGCACACCCCATCAATTCTTTTCCATCACGCCGACTTCAAAAGATAACTTCCCTGATCCAATCACTCGGGGGGGCACCAGTATTTTCTTGTTTTTGTTTTGTTTTGTTTTGAAAGTTACAAAAAAAATATGACTGCAGAAATAGCAGCAAACTCTTTTGAAAAAAGATAAATAAAAGTAGCAAAGAAACACTTGTGACAAAGTGAAATTAAAGTGTTCTTTCTTTCTTCTTACAGCTGAAACCTCCACCATGTACGCCGGCAGAGTTTGAGGGGTAAACTTCGGTAATGTGTTTGAGAAATGGGATCTATTTTAAAACGGGGGCACCAGTATTTTCTTAACGAAACACTTTGAAACTTGGGACACTGGTAGAATGTGTCATATAAAACATCTTTTACTCTTAGTCTTCTTAACAAAAAACTTACATCGCAAGTTATTTCATGTTAAAGTTGTCGTATTTCTGTAATTTCAACCAATCACTGACGTCTATTCAGGTGAATACAGTTACTGCTGACCGGTCATAAAAATGTTATTCCCTGTGACATATTTCATCCGGTTTAATCGTAATTTATACGCATATATTGTTTATATAATAAATTACGCTGTGTGTAACAATTTTAGAGTTCGGATTCTAGAGTTAGGGTTAGGGGATTAATACGATATACACCGTTACAGCGCTAACTGTTTTCAACGAAGTTTTAAAGTCTTTCGGTACCAAAAACACTACATAAAACATTAATGAAAAACTGGTGCCCCCGTTTTGAACAGGATCCATCGCTCTCTCTCTCTCTCTCTTTCGCGCCGATTTCAAAAGATCCCTTCCCCGCCCCCCAAAAAATATGTAAAATTTTTTTTTTAATTTTCAAGGAAAGCGACGATCTTGTTCAGAAACATAAACAAATGCTCATGCTTATTTTGACATAAAAGGTACTTATATCGAATGTTTGCCCTGGTGGAGCTTTCGATATGAGGACCCATATCTGTAGTTATGCCTTGTTTTGATATTTTTATTATTATTACTTTTTTCGCTGTTAATATTCTTGTGAAATTACGACTGAAAAATCATTCTATCTCCCAAAATTGAAATCATATTATTTTGTGTTTTTACATTTATATTCCCCATCCCCGTCCCTGGTACTTTTTTTTCTCCTACAATATAGGGACCTCTCTCTACCTGACAATTTTCAATTTTCAGGAAATCAAACAAAAGATGGGCGGGGGGAGGGTATTTAAAATTGGATTCAGGCTTGCACCAGGGACAATTTGAAATCTATTTTCAGATTACCAGGGGATAACATTACACTGATATCTCTCATAACTGTCATGTCATTAAAAAAATATTCATTTAATTCATTCCAGAAAGGAAATTATGGAATAGATCTCAAAAGTAATTAGATTTTCAAAATAATTGTAATCTACGTTATTAAAATCTATGAGGAAACAAATCTGAAGTGTATAAGTTATCTATACACTTACCTAAGTTATATTTTCCACAACAAATTGCCAAATGATTGTTACCAACATCATCTGAAACGTTTTTGTCGCAAATTTCATTAGAAAATATCAAATTTTCAAAATGTTATGGGGAAAAGAATTGCTAGTTGGGTGGGCGCACATCGGTAATTACACTAACATACATTCCATAAATTATAATGAAGTATTGGTTTCTGAACATTTCAGCGGTTGGAGTGTATTTCAGAATATTTCTCAAACTAAAACACACATCAAGCTAACGCGGCAACGGTGCAGAGTATAGAAGGTAGCTTCCCTAGCCAGAAATAACAGCCAAATCTCGCACAAACCATAAACAGCTCTAATCCACAACTAGAAATAGCAGCCAAATCTCACATAGACATCACTCATGCATGGATAGAAATGTTAGGGTTAAGGTTACTTTTTAGGGACCTCTATACTTAAGTAGTACCGAAATAGCAACCAAATCTTGCACAAATTATAGACATCTTCATTCATGAAAGATAGAAGAGAAACAAAGAATCGACGCGTCGAAAGCCGAACGTCTACAATAAGAAACACTGAATATTTTCAAAGCTTAATACTTACGAAATTGTTCATTAAAAAGCAGAGGTGTTAGAAGTATGAGTGTGGTGGTTGAGAACTATATTATAAATGTTCATTATAAGAAATATAAATGTATTAAATGTAGATGAAGAGTATTTCAAGCAACGACAAAAACGGAAGTAGGAGACTACACGTTGATACGTGATATATCTATCACCTGACGCTGATTACCTCCCTTTATAAGTATTATATGGCAAACGATAATAATCCTTTTTACTATAGGCACAAGGCCTAAAATTTTGGGAGAGGTGGCCAGTCGTTTACATCGACCTCAGTACGCAACTGGTACTTAGTTGATCGACCCGGAAAGAATGAAAGGCAAAGCCGACCTCGGCGAAATTTGAACTCAGAACGTAGCGACGGACAAACTGCCTCTAAAACAACAAAAAGAAAAGAAGTGTGTGTGCGTGCGTGTAGCTGTGAGGGATTTGCGTGTAAACAACACTAATAAAATAGAAAAAAGAAAAAAAAAAGAGATCAACAATATGCAGTCCTTAATAGGGAGGATACGTTCGAGGGCTGCTCATGGAAAAAACCATGGGTGCCCTGATTTTTGGGGCTGGTGCTTTATTTCCGTTTCCTTTCCTCTTCCCAACTACAGGCATTCGCTCGTACCATTCTCACCACTTTCATCCACTTTTCGGCCAACTAACTAGAAGACAACACTTCCCTCTCTACTCCTATTTTCGTTTTCAAGTGAAACTTGAAGAAGTTCATCAGGGATTGGCCAAATAGAAAAGTGTTTGTCTTCAAGCCCCTTCATTCTCGTCCACTACACAACCTCTTTTGCCATGGCCACCAGGCATATAAAAACAGCCTTTCCTTCCTGGCTCAAAACCACTACAAGTTGTGGCGACACGATCAGGTAACGAAAGTGCTACATTGGAAATTGTGTGTAAAGTGGGGGCTAGAGAGAGGCAAGATGTGGTATGAGCACAGACCGCAAAGAGTGGTGGAGTTGGAGAGTAGCAAAATTCTCTGGGATTTCCCAATCAAAATAGATCAGGCACTAGAGCATAACAGACCGGATCTAGTGGTGACGGACAAGACGCACCACAAATGCTATATAGTTGATGTTGCATGCCCCTTTGACCCACAAATAGTCAAGAAGGAAGGCGTAAAGATAAATAAATACAACCCTTTTAAGTACAAAATAGCCCAGCTGTGGAAAATGAAGAAGGTGAAGATAGTGCCAATCATTGTTGGGTCCTTGGGGACAGTATCAGAAGGCACCAAGAGGAATATAAAGGAAATTGGAATAGAGTGCCCAGTCGAACTGTTACAAAAGGTTTGCTTCCTTCGAACAACGAGAATAAGCATGGTACCGTAGGCTGCAGGTAGCAAGCCCGCTACACATGGAAGGCTCCAGGAGCTCCAAAAACAACTTGTGGTGAAAATAATAATAATAATAATCCTTTTTACTGTAGGTACAAGGCCTGAAATTTTGGGGAAAGGGTATATCGATTTCATCGACCCAAATACTTGACTGATACTTAATTTATCAACCCCGAAAGGATGAAAGAAAAGTCGACATCAGCAGAATTTGAGTTCAGAGCATAGTGACGGGCGAAATAACACAAAGCATTTCATGCATAGGACAAATAGAATGTGGGGTTACATGAAACAATGAAAATTAACCAACTATAACAACAAAATTCCCCAGAAGAGGGTAACATTCTAGGACTGCTCGTGGAAACTCCACAAATCCACGACAGTCCAGACTACTAGGATAAGCATCCTCTCCACTGTGTACAGGCACATGCTTAAAACAGGTTCAAATGAGCGGGCCATTCTTACCACATTTATTTGTGGTTTAACAAAATTGCTGGAGGACAGAACGTCCTTCTCCACAATCACTTACCTTTTTAAAAATGTCACTGAGATAAGTTATCTTTCCAATGTAGATATAGCTATGGTGAGATAAAATATGGTTTTAGAAGGCTCTTATACACTATTGTATCTCCTTTCCAGTGCAAATACATTTGTAGAAGGAAGTTTGACAGTAAACTGCCTACTGTAAAAGGTAACTAAATGGATAGCATCAGAAAAGGATAAATAACTTTAAAAAAAAAAGCCTAAAGGGAACCATATGAGTGGATTAGTTATTGGCATGGCTAAAACCCACAACATTAAGACTTCTGGTTGATGGTAAAATGTTTTTTTTTATGAATTTCCACACTGGCGTGGCCTAGTGGTTTGGTTGTTACACTAACAATTGCTAGATTATGGGTTCTATTCCCAGAGTGAACAATACGTTGTGTTCTTGAGCAAAACATTTCATTTCACATTGCTCTGCAATCAGAATTATCTACTATTTCTAGAGACTCTTGGCCATTTCAGAACATCTATTTCCCATCTCCTCTTATTATCTATTGCTCCTGCACAACTACCACAAACACATTATACTTACCCTGTTAACCTTCCTGTAGTTCCATTCCACTTATTATGCGTCCCTAGTCTGCACTGAGTACACCATATGGAATTTTTACCTGCACCTTGTCTACAAAGAATCTAGGGTCATTTACCCAAATGGATTAGAGAGCTGTCTGTTTTCTTGTTAATTAGAACTCTGGTCTTTGCTAAGTTAACTTAAAGACTCTTAAATTGCAGGCTTTGTGTCCACACCTGGAATTTCATTTCTGAATCTACTACAGTTTCAACAATAAGGATGAAGTTATCAGCATAGAGGAGTTCTCATGAACAACCAGTCTTAAATTTTTCTGGAATTTTGCACCGGAGCCTTCGGTTGGTTGTCTCGTGGCACCAACACTGTTGCATTTTTACATGGAACCAGCATCAGCAGGGTCACAGAGTAATTTGTTAGACAAACACCCTACAACTACATTATATTTGCTCATCTAGGTAATAGAAGCTACTACTTCTACAGATACCCTTGACATTTGAGGAAGTCTATTTCTTGTACATTTTTAGTGTTTATTGTACTTGCACATTTGCCACACTCAAAGACCACTTTCCCAAACAAGGCCATCTCTTTGAAAGGATTTATAATTTGTTTGCTTTCCTACTTAGTCCAACTTTGGTCTTTCCAAACTTAAGTCTAAGGCATTTTGATTCCAGACATGTCCCCATCTGAAACCTATTATGTAACTTTAGTAAAGAATTATTTATAAGAACAAGATCACAGACCTAGAGGAGCTCCTAGAAGCACCTAGCCTTAAATTCATCTGTTATGACCTGAAGGACTATGACTAAATAAGAGGGAGCTGAGAAAATACCCTTGGTGACCTCCTACCTGAACATTAAATTTAGTTAAACACTCTTTGCTAACTTTCACCTTACTGACATTATCCCTGGACATGGCTTGTATGGTACTCATCTCTTCCCAGCTTCCACATTGACCACTAGATAAGGGATTGAGGAACCCTGTCAACAGCTTTTACCATGTTTACAAAAGCCAAGTACAGAGGTTTATCAGTCACTAAATTCTCCAGTAGTTGCCTTACTAGGAAGATAGCATCAGAAGTGCTTCTTCCAGGCACAAAACCAAACTGCATCTCATGTAATTCAACTCCCTTCCTAATTACATGGGACGTGACCCTGACAAAAGCAGGATGGAGTTGAAAAGGATCACAATCTCCTTGGAAAGTGTTTATCCTCAGTTTTATTAAGATATTAAGATAATCTAGATGCTTGTAAACTTTAGTCTGCTAGTTTTAATATAAAAAACAATTCTTCAGAAAGTTAAGAGAAAACAGTCTGTTACAGGGCCCTAAACCATAGTTATACCACATGTTTGTTTGTGGTATCTTCCATTTCGTTATGGAGGTCATTTCTTATTTATATATTTGACAAATTTACTACATTCATGCATTTGAAAAAGCCATAAGTATTTAAAACTTAAGGAATAAATATACAGATTTGGCTGTGGAAACCATGCCAAATCAGCCACTCAGCCCTGATCAAAGTGACCAACCCATGCCAGCATGGACAACGAACATTAAATGATGATGATAAATTGGGGAAGTGATATTCAACAAAGAGCCATGTATAGGGTTGCCAGTAAGAGGAATTTCAATATAGAGATCCCTAAATCATGGGAAATCAAACGGGAATGGAAGCAAAGGATGAAGCTGGGAGAAAATTTTAGAATAAAAAACAAGCAAAAACTGAAAATTTTGGAGTC
>NC_069008.1:15015521-15016388 GCF_001194135.2 Octopus bimaculoides | reverse complement strand
TTTACCACAGACATCACAGTGATAAGGCTTCTCTCCTGAATGGGTACGTTTGTGTATAGATAATGTACTATTGTCAGTGAATGATTTACCACAGATATCACAGTGATATGGTTTCTCTCCTGAATGAAGACGTTTGTGTGTAGTTAAAGCACTACCAACAGTGAATGATTTATCACAGATATCACAATGGTATGGCTTCTCTCCTGTATGAATACGTCTGTGTATAGTTAAGTGACTATTTTGAGAGAATGTTTTACCACAGATATCACAATGATATGGTTTCTCCCCTGTATGAATGCGTATGTGTGAAGTTAAGTGACTACTGTAAGAGAATGATTTACCACAGATATCACAATGATATGGCTTCACCTCTGTATAAATACACTTGTGTGCAGATGAAGCACTACTGTCAGAGCCTGATTTACCACAGATATCACAATGATATGGTTTCTCTCGTGTATGAATATGTTTGTGCTCTGTTAAGTGACTTTTGTAAGTGAATGGTTTAGCACAGACATCACAATCATATGACAACTTTCGTCTCCCTTTTATCATGTCTTCATGGGAAATCTGTTCTTTAAGCTTCTTACTCTTTTCCATTATTATTGCTTTCAAATCACAATGTACATATACTTCTCTTGTTTTTGTTCTTATCGTTTAATCTTATAAATACTTCCACTGTTGTCTTTCTGGCCACTGTTATCTTTCTCTAACAATAACATATTAGGACAAATATTTCACAGAAATCTACAAGATTTATAGAAACAGTGTTGTAAGTCAGTTTTGTATCTTATTTTCTTTTAGTCTTAAAAAATGATAAATATTGAGAATGTATCTTCTGTTAAGCAAATGTCATTTGATATTCTG
>NC_069008.1:15008294-15015511 GCF_001194135.2 Octopus bimaculoides | reverse complement strand
GAATCGCTTGCACGCTGGGTGAAATGCTCGACGGTATTTCGTCCATCCTTACGTTCTGAGTTCAAATTCCGCCGAGGTCGACTTTGCCTTTCATCCTTTCGGGGTCGATAAAATAAGTACCAGTTGAACACTAGGGTCAATGTAATCGATTCATCCCCTCCTCCCAAATTGCTGCCCTTGTGGTAAAAATTGAAATTATGATTATTATTATTATCATTAATAATTTCAATTTTTGGCACAAGGCCAGCAATCCCTTCTCACGAAATTGCTGGCCTTGAGCCAAAAATTGAAATCATTATTATTATTATTACATATCGTGTTTTTGTGTTATTCTCTTTTGTGTTCTTTTTTTTTTTTGCTCCCCATCCCTGTTCTAGGTACTTTGATGTACAGACCTCTACCTTACAATTTTCTCAATGTTATAAACGTATATTACAAGTTGTAATTTCACGGAAATCAGAGAAATCGGGAGGTATAATTTGAAATCGGATTCAGGTTTGTCCCGGCAGCAATTTGGAATTTCTTTCCAGATTAACAGGGGATAACTTTACACCGATATCTCTCAATATTTTTATATCATTAAGAAATATTCATTCAATTAATTCAAAAGAAGAAATGATGGGATTGTCTTTAAAAGTAATTTAATTTCTCAAAATAATTGTAATCTACATCATTAAAATCTTTGAGGAAACAAAGTCGAGGTGTATAAGTTACCTATATACTAACCTAAGTTGTATTTTTTCACAATTTACCAAATAATCGTTATCAACAACATTTGAAAGGCTTTTATCGAAAATTTAATTAAAGAAAATCCATTTTTCACATAGTTGTGAGGAACAAATTGTTAGTGGGGCGGACGCACAAGCATTCCATAAATTATAATAAAGTATTGGTTTCTGAACATTTCAGTGTTTGGGGTTTATTTCAGGATATTTCTCAAACTAAAACACATAACAAAATGTCAATGTTTATTACATAACAAAATAACGGGGCAACGACGGAAAGTGTAGAAGGTAGCTTCCATAGCTAGAAACAGAAGCCAAATCTCGCACAAATAATAGACATTTCTCTTTTATAGCTAAAAATAGCAGCCGAATCCTGTAAAATTATGGACATTTCTCATTCATACCTAGAAATAACAGCCAAATCTCGCACAAAAATCTACAGAATAAAAAGGTTAAACATTTTCATCGTTTAATACTTACGGAAATGTTCTTCTTTATAAAAAGATAGAGTTGTTAGAAGTGTGTGTGGTGGTTGAGAAATATATTATAAATGTGTGTTATAAGTATTATAAATGTATTAAAAGTTGATAAAAAGAAATTCAAGCAACAAACATTTTCAATTTGATATCAGAAACGGCAAGTAGGATACTGCGCATGCGATACATACAATTTCCAGCATCCCCGCTTGTTACCTCCCTTTACAATCGTTATCTAGCAAGGGAAGGTATCTCTGTATTTACGATAGATTTAATGTGCGGATGAAAAGGACACAGAACGTGAACGTATATGTAATAATGTGTGTATATATATTATATATACATACGCAACTAAAAGTACAAACACTAACAAAAGGACTCATTTATAACTACACCTATGTAAACAAATAAATATATAGACAGAGGTGGGTACCTTTAATTGAAAAGGAAATTTCGTTAATCCGTTAACCAAAAGGTTAACTACTTTAATCCGTTAATTCTTTGAAAATGTAACGGAATTTAACGTTAACTTGTATTGAAAAAAAGGCACAACTACATTTTAATACCCCACCGACTTTGTTGCCTCATAACTTCCAGAAAGAGGGATACTTTTTAATGAAACTTTCACCAAACGATCATTTTATTCTGTAGAATGAGTGTGTGTGAAGATTTGTTGGAAAACAAAATTTCCGAGGGGTTGGGGAGAGGAGTTTCGGAAAATTCAGAAAACCCGACATTTTGCTCCTCATACCTTTCTGGAAAATAGGTATTTTTTAATGAAATTTTATACAAATGGTGTAGATTACGATTACAAAGAAATTTGTTGACAAACTTTCTGGAAGGGGTGGGAGGGGAGTTCCGGGTCCGACGGCCCACATACGTGGGAATTTCTCCGTTTCGACGGGGACTTTTTCCAATGTTTTTCACCAAAATCTTCAGAATGATGGGAGGCATTTTTTCACGAGAAAAAAAAAAGGAAAAAATTTTGCAAATATATTTTTTTTACTCCCGCCACCCCCTCACCACCCCAGATTAATAGGAACACTAAAAATGTTTTTTTTTCTTACACCTAAAAACGATTTCGACTTTTTTTTTTTCACTACGCACTTAAAACCCGCGAGAGAAACATTTTCGGTTTAAAAACAAATTGTTAATAATTTCAGAGGAAAATGTATGATTCAAGGGAAATCTGGCTGTTGTTTCTAGCAGATCCCCAAAACTCCCTTTTGTTTCTTTCTCACTCACACATCTATTGATATCTTTCAATATTTTTCTCCCCATAAATAAATTTTATCAAAGTAACTCACTTGTAATCCTAACTAAGCGAGGTCATGTTATGTGTGTGTTAGAAAAAAAAACACCTAAAAACATTTTTAGTGTTCCTATTAATCTGTCAAATGTAATACTTATTCGTTCACGTTATTTTGAATTATTCAGGTTCAATATCGTCCACAAAATTTGCTAACATAAAATGGCTGCCTCTCTTACCTTTCCATCATTATATTATGATTGATTGCACTAGATAGTGGCTCACTAAATAAAATATGGAATGAATGCAATAAGCAGTGATGTGCATAAATACAAATTATGACAGAAATATAATATACATGGCAGTCCATGTCTTGCTGCCATAGAGCATAGCTGGCCATACACAGGCATTATATAATCTGCCTTTAACTCTGAGAGAGAGGCCTTTTGCTACCAAAAAAAGTAATAGCTCTCCAAACTTTGCCACGTTGGTTCTTATTGTAGGAACATTCTCTTCCATTTCCAACTTGGTTGCATAGGTAACACAAGCTACTACTTGTAAAGATACCCTAGACATTTGAGGAAGTCTACTTCCTGTACATTCTTAGTGTTTATTATACTTGCACATTTGCCACACTCAAAGACTACTTTTTCAATCAAGGCCATCTCCTTGAAGGGATTAGGAATTTGTCTGCTTTCCTACTTACTAGGACTTTGGTCTTTGCTAAATTAACTCCAAGGCATTTGGATTCCAGATGTTCTGTCTTCATTTCTAATCTATTCTCTAACTCAAACAAACAGTTAGCTATAAAAAAAGGTCACTGACATAGAGGAGCTCCCAAGGGCATCCGGCCTTAAATTTCTCTGTAATGACCTGAAAAACAAAGATAAATAAGAGATAAGGGAGTGAGGAACTCTGTCAAAAGCTTTCTCCAGGTTGACAAAAGCCAAGTACAGAGGTTTATCAGTCACTAAATTCTCCAGCAGTTGCCTTACTAGGAAGATAGCATTAGTAGTGCTTCTTCCAGGTACAAAACAAAACTGCATTGCCTCTAGGTCAACTCTCTTCCTAATTACATGGGATACGATACTGACAAAAGCAGGGTAGAGTTCAGAAGGATCTCAATCTTCTTGGAAAACTGTTTTCATCAATTTTATTAAGATAATTGTAAGCTAGACCCTTGAAAACTTAAATCTGCTAAGTTTAATTTAAAAAACAATTCTTCAGAAAGTTAAGAGAAAACAGTCCGTTGTGGGGCCCTAAACCATAGTTGTGTTCCATGCTTTTGTGGTGTCTTCCATTTTGTACTGGAGGTCATTGTTTATTTATATATTTGACAATTTTGCTGCATTTCTGTGTTTAAGAAACCCCTAATACACGTAGCTGTTAACACATTTAAGAAGTATTTGAAATTTAATAATGAATAAATATACAGTAAATTAGGGAAGTGATATTCAACAAAGAGCCAGGTGTAGGGTTGCTAGGAGGAATTTCAATATAAAGGTTCCTACATCATGGGAAATGAAACAGAAATAGAAGCAACTGATGGAGCTGAGAAAAAATTTGAAAAGAAAGGAAGGAAAAAAAGCTGAGATCTTTGGAGAAACATTATTTTCTGTGTTGTGATGTCCATTACATGAAACAGGAACATTAAAAAGAAAAAGTAAGTTAACAAAAGAACCTATATAACCTAGCCTTTTCCTTTCTCCCCTGTATGAATACATTTGTGTGCAGTTAATTTACTATTTTCAGCAAATGATTTATCAGTGAAATGGCTTCACCTTTGTATGAATTCATTTGTGTGAAGTCAAGGCATGATGGTCAATGATTTAGTAGGCATCACTTTGATATGGAATCTCTCCTGTATGAATATGTTTGTGTTTAGTTAAGTTACTATTTTGAGAGAATGATTTGCCACAGATATCACAATGATATGGTTTCTCTCCTGAATGAAGACGCACATGTCTAGTTAAATGACTACGATCAGAGAATGAATTACCACAGACATTGCAACAATATGGCTTCTCTCCAGTATGAATACGTTTATGTCTAATTAAGCTATCATTTTTAGTGAAGGATTTACCACAGATATCACAGTCATATAGTGTCTCTCCAGAATGAAGACGTTTGTGTGCAGTTATCTCACTACTCTTAGAGAATGATTTCCCACAAATATCACAATGATATATCTTCTCTCTTGCATGAATATATTTGTGTGCAGTTAAGTTACTACTGTCAGAAAATGATTTACCACAAATATCGCAGTGATATGGTCTCTCTCCTGAATGAATACGTTTGTGTCTAGTTAAAGTACTTCCAACAGTGAACGATTTACCACAGATATCACAATGATATGGCTTCTCTCCTGTATGAATACGCGTGTGTAAAGATAAGTGACTATAGCCAGAGAATGATTTACCACAGATATCACAATGATATGGTTTCTCTCCTGAATGAAGACGTTTGTGTTGAGTTAAAGCACAACCAACAGTGAATGATTTGTCACAGATATCACAATGATATGGCTTTTCTCCTGTATGAAGACGTTTGTGTTTAGTTAAAGTACTACTAACAGTGAATGATTTACCACAGATATCACAATGATATGGTCTTTCTCCTGTATGAATACGTATGTGTGAAGTTAAGCTACTACTGTCAGAGACTGATTTACCACAAATATCACAATGGTATGGTTTCTCTCCTGTGTGTATACGTTTGTGTGCAGTTAAGCTACTACTATCAGCAAGTGATTTACCACATATATCACAATGATATGGTTTCTCTCCTGAATGAAGACGTTTGTGTTGAGTTAAAGCACTACCATCAATGAAGGATTTACCACAGATATCACAATGATATGGTCTCTCTCCTGTATGAACACGTTTGTGCACAACTAAGTGACTTTTTCGAGAGAATGATTTACCACAGATATCACAATGATATGGTTTTTCTCCTGTATGAATACGTTTGTGTTCTGTTAAGTGACTATTGTGAGTGAATAATTTACCACAGACATCACATTCATATGACAATTTACGTCTCTCTTTTATCATGTCTTCATGGGAAATCAATTCTTTAAGCTTCTCATTCTTTTCCATTATTAATGTTCTCAAATCACAATATATAAATACTTTCCTTGTTTTTGTACCTATCATATAATCTTATAAATACTTCCACTGCTGTATTTCTGTCCGATAATGATGATGAGGATAATGATGTTACCTTTCTCTAGCAACACTTATGTAAATTCATCTTCTCGACACTTCAGTCAGAGATGTACAGAAAGTTTTCAATAATATCAGATAAGAACTTCTACCATAGATTTCTAGTAACAGTTTTAAACATGTGCCATGTATAGCATATTCATTTGGTCTTTAAATAAAGTTAAATATTCAGTATGTTTCTTCTGTTATGCCAATGTCATATGATATCCTGAAATAAAGAAAGAAACATCGGTTTAAGATATAGAGGCTACTTTAAGAATATAAATTCAACAGTGGATAATTTACATTACTATAGAGATAACCTTTAGAAACAAACATTTACCTGAACGACTAAACTTTTTAATGTATTAAAATTTACATCACAAAATTTTCTGTGTAGCTTACATCTTTGTAAAACACAGTTATGCCTTCACATTGTGTAATATTATTTAGATTAAACTACAAAATGGATGTCAATAATATTATTTTCTCTCCTGAAATATAATTTGGTATTGTTGTCTAGCCCTGAAGAAACTCCGGGTAAAATTATGATTAAAGACATTCCATCCATGAACATCCTTTCCTCTGTAGTATTGTATCTCTAGGCCTACATCATCCAATACAGTCTTCAATATTTATGACCAAAAAGTGATATTTAAGGGAGATGTGCTGTTATTTCTAGTAGGTCGTGTGACCACATACAGAACTATGAAGAAAAATGTTTTTTTACCAGGTCCAACAATTTTATTACAATTAAAAAAGAAGAATAAACATTGATGAATGAAGAAAGGAAACTGAATGAGGAAAAAAAAAATTACAACTGGCCTGGCAGTAGTTAAGAAGTTTCATTCCCAACCATGTGATTTCAGGTTCAGTACCAAAGTGCAAATATTTCTACCATAGCACCAGTGCAACCCAAACCATTTGAGTGGATTTGGAAGATGGAAACTGAAAGAAGATTGCCGTGAGTGTCTTCTTTTCACATCACACGATATATTTCAATGGACATTAACATGTTTGGAAATATTACTTTGCTAGGAAACAGGAAGTATTTGATCAGCCTGAGACCATAGTAGAGGACACTTGCCCAGGGTACCACACAATGGCATTAAATCCAGAACCATGTGGTTGGGAAGCAAATTTCTTACCACACAGTCATGCTTGTGCCTAATCTTCCGTGGAAATATGTTCAGACACGGGGAAATATTACTTTGCTTGGAAACAGGAAGGGTATCTGACCATAAAAATTCTCCTTCTATGAATTTTGTCTGCATGGAAACGGCAAATATGGAAAACTAGCTTTTCAAATCATAATAATTACTTAATTAGATTTCATTTATGCAGGGATTTTTCTTAGCAGGGACTTCTTATACAGAACATCATCCTCGTTTAACTATCCAACTTTCTATGTTTGCATGGATCAGCCCCACTGCATGTCACCCTGGGCAAGTGTCTTGTACAATAACCTCAGGCCGACCAAAGCCTTGTGAGTGGATGTGGTGGGCAGAAGCTGAAAGAAGCCCATCTTATATATATATATATATATATATATATATATATATAT